>NW_027368650.1:0-48359 GCF_046119375.1 Phyllobates terribilis | reverse complement strand
TAACCGTGACTGGCTTGAGGCGCTCGAGCCTCGAGATTGCAGCCGAAATAAATATAATAGTAATCGTGACTGGCTCGAGGTGCTAGAGCCCCGAGATCGCAGCCGGAATAAATATGATAGTAACCGTGACTGGCTCGAGGCGCTCGAGACCTGAGATCACAGCCGAAATAAATATAATAGTAATCGTGACTGGCTTGAGGCGTTCGAGCCCCGAGATCGCAGCCGGAATAAATATGATAGTAACCGTGACAGGTTCGAGGCACTCGAGCCCCGAGATTACAGCCAAAATAAATATAATAGTAACCGTGACTGGCTCGAGGCGTTCGAGCCCCAAGATCGCAGCCGGAATAAACTTAATAGTAACCGTGACTGGCTCGAGGCGTTCGATCCCTGAGATCGCAGCCGAAATAAATATGATAGTAACCGTGACTGGCTCGAGGCGCTCGAGCCCCGAGATCGCAACCAAAATAAATATAATAGTAACCGTGACTGGCTCGAGGCGTTGGAGCCCTGAGATCGCAGCCGAAATAAATATAATAGCAACCGTGACTGGCTCGAGGTAATCAATCCCCGAGATCACAGCCGGAATAAATATGATAGTTACCGTGACAGGCTTGAGGCGCTCGTTCCCCAAGGACGCAGCCAGATATAGTAATTATGTCTAGTCATCCCTGCGGAGTAAGGGGTAGTAATCGAGTCTGGTCATCCGTGTGGAGCAAGGGGTAGTAATTGAGTCTAGTCATCCCTACGGAGCAAGGGGTAGTAATTTCATTAATGATCGTCGAGTCATGCTCGGAACTAATGATCGTCGAGTCATGATCGGGATTAATGGTCGTCGAGTCATGCTCGGGATTATTGGTAATTGAGTCATGCTCAAAATTAATGATTGTCGAGTCATGCTCGGGATTAATGGTCGTCGAGTCATGCTCAGGATTAATGGTCTTCGAGTCATGCTCGGGATTAATGGTCGTCGAGTCATGCTCGGGATTAATGGTGGTCGAGTCATGCTCGGGATTAATGGTCGTCGAGTCATGCTCGAGATTAATAAGTTGGTTAAGGTACCTTGTATGAGTAACCGTGACTGGCTCAGGGCCTACCCCAAGGACGCAGCAGTATATAGGTTGCCATTGTACTTAGGCGGTCGAGTGAGTAAGGCTCTCTCACTTGTACCGTCTATTCATGGTTAAGGCTTTGTCAAGCCTTAACGTGTAGACACGATTGTCGTTATTTCAATACTTTGATAACTACGAGATGTACGCTTATACGTCATATATGCATAAAGTTCAAAAAGATACCTATGACAAGTTACGTACCTTGTCGAGTTGAAGGAGGATAATCTTCCATTCGACACCATTTATTCATGCGATCATCTCACTTGAGGTGAGTGAGATAGACTTCTATTCGCCCCGTTCTCGTGGGTGTCGTTATCTCGCGAATGAAGTGATTTACGTGAGAATTATTTCATCTGATTGACTTTTCTCTTAAATTTATCGGACATACCTCGAGGGCGAGAGTGAGAACTCTCGGCACATCGGATGTCATACGCCAACCGGTACTCTTGGTTTGCTTAATTGTGTGAGAGGGTCCCCACGGTCGATGCCAGTGTGGAAGCCCAAGATCCTCGTAGAGTCAACACGTCTCGACGAGAGGCTTATATTCAATCTTGTCTTCCTTAGCTGAGGGTAAAGGCGGTTTAAGCTTCCAGATTCCGAGGTTCTCGTCAATCGTTTCTGAGTTGGTTTCTTTTATTACCTGCAAAAGGCCCAGAATCTGAGGTGGGGGTCTCCGGGATGGGCTCTCCGATGCTCAAGTCAGTAATGTACTCAAATGTGCATATGTATAATATAATTGACAGATGAGTATTAAGATTGTGTTTTTCTCATCGGATGACTCCCCCTTGGGAGGGGATCGAATACCTTCCCTCCCAGATAATTTACACGCTAATAAATACCGTAAATATGATACGAGGGGTGTGACTAAGTCAAGACTTGCCCATGACTAAATAGTATGGTCGGACGGAGCCTTGATATGTAATTGTGCTTAATTAGGATGATTATAGTGGATTTACCTTGCTTAAAAGGTGCGTCGAACAAGGCTCGACGAAGTACTGCTTCCACAGAATTTGTCAGTGGTGAAGCTCGTCGAACAAGGGTCGACGATGAAGCCTAGGGCAGGAACATCACCCCTGCCTCCGGTCATCGTCGAGAGATCTCGTCTCTGTTCTCCAACAAGGACGAGAAGGTGGGAGCTCGGGGCCATATCTCCTGCGACTTCGAGAGGGAGGTTGGAGCTCGAGGAACTGAGTTTCGGTGATACTTTCGATGAGGGTCAGACAAGGTGTGTGTCGACGATGGCGGAGGAGGCTTAATAGGTTCGACCGTGGAACTCAGACGGCGAGGTTAGCGGTGTCAGATTACATCTCCGGCGAGGCTCACAGAGGTCACGTTGAGGGGTTCGTCCCTGCTTCCGACCAGGAATTCAACTCGAGCTTGAGCGGGTGAGGTCGGAGAATTTGATCCGCAAGAGGCGATGGACGAGGAGGCGAGGTCCCGTTTCTGGCGGAGCAGGAGAGACTCGAGGAGGCGGAACCCTGTTCCGGCATGTATGAGAAGAGGAAGGCTCGAGCAGCTTCGTTCCAGATTCTGGAGACGACGATTCTGTTTCGAGTGGTGCTCGGGCAGGAGAGGTCCCCAGTTTCGTGTCCTTCTTTCGACCTCAGCAGCTCCGGCGAAGAGGTTTCACCGGATCGATTACATAGGGAGGACAAACTCAGGCAACCGGCCGACGACTCTGTTTTGGGAGGCGGAAGACCTCTGTTTTATGGAGGCAGAGACTTGCTTTACGGAGGCTGCTGACTTACCCCCTTATTCCCATAATCACGTCATGAACCTTTTTCCTATCACTAATCCCCCTTTTTTACCCTAATACTCAACCTCTCTATATACTAATTAAGACCTGGAAGCCTTGGGCTTTACTTATGTTGGGCTTTTGGGCTTGTACCATTATTCCGGTCAAACACTTTGTAAAAATATCCGCCAGTTGATCAACGGAGGAAACATGAGCAATTTTAAGAGCTCCAGAATCCACTTGCTCTCTAATGAAGTGAAAGTCAACAGCTATGTGTTTGGACCTTGTACTAATTACAGGATTCTTGCTTAAGAAAATAGTACCAACATTTCCACAAAGCAGAACATGAGGATCTCGAAGAGGCATATGGAGGTCAGTCAACAGCTGCTTCAGCCAAAGTAATTCAGCAGATGTGTAAGCGAGAGAACGGTATTCAGCTTTTGTGCTTGAACGAGCGACAACACGTTGTTTTCGGGAGATCCAACTTATCAGATTCGAGCCATGAAAAATAGCATACCCATATTGTGACCGACTATCATCCGAGTCAGATAACCACCCAGCATATGAAAATGTCAACAGAGAAGACGCTGAAGTGGCACTGAAGTGTAGACAGTGACTTTTAGTGCCATTCAAGTAATCTGTCAAATGTCTACACTCTCTACACTTCAGAAAATGCCAACAGAAAATGTTTTTTGTGCCATTCAAGGATTTTTTTATACAAAATAATAGAGAAGACCCTGAAGTGGAACTAAAGTGTAGACAGTGACTCTTAGTGCTATTCAAGTAATCTGTCAAATGTCTACATTGTCTACACTGTCACTGTCTACACTTCAGTTCAGTTCCACTAAGAGTCACTGTCTACACTTCAGTTCCACTAAATTGAAGTGTAGAAAATTCCAACAGAGAATGTTACTTTGGCACTAAGAGTCGTTGTCTGTACTTCAGTTCCACTTCTGTGCCATTCAAAGATTTTACAGTGACTCTGAAGTGAAACTGAATTCGCTTGACAGCACGCCAATGAAGAGTGGTGGGGGAGTGCATAAATTGGCAAATCCGTTTAACCGAATAAGAGATATCGAGCTTGTAATGGTGACATATTGAAGTGAACGAACAATTTGACGGTACAGCTTGGGTTCAGGAATTCGCTCACCATCACGAACCAGTTGCATCTGAGGCTCAGCAGGCGTAGAGATTTGAGTGGAAGCACCCATGTTAGTTCGGTCAAGTATGTCCTGAATGTATCCTTTTTTAGACGATTGCAACCCATTAGTTGTACGACTAATCAGGAGGCCAAGAAAGAAATTCAAGTCACCCAAATCCTTCAAAGCAAACACATGATTATTAGAGATATATTAGAAATAAATAATATGTATTTACTTGATTTCCTAATATATAGTATCATATCTTCCTAGAAGATATCACATTTCCTAATATACAACATCATATCTTCCTAGAAGATATCTCGTTCACACTTTTATATATTGAGGTCTTCCTCTATTAATCAACATACAGAATTACCATTCCATCTTCTCTTATCATGGTATCAGAGCCAATCGATACAGACCTCGGACCTGTATCAGCCTTGCACTGATCCTTCTCTTTGAGGGTCTACTACTCGTCGAGGGTCTACTACTCGTCGAGTGTCCACTGCTCGTCGAGTGTCTACTGCTCGTCGAGTGTCTACTGCTCGTCGAGTGCCTACTGCTCGTCGTGTGTCTACTGCTCGATACAGACCTCGGACCTGTATCAGCCTTACACTGATCCTGCTCATTGAGGGTCCACTGCTCGTCGAGTGTCTACTGCTCGTCGAGTGTCTACTGCTCGTCGAGTGCCTACTGCTCGTCGAGTGTCTACTGCTCGATACAGACCTCGGACCTGTATCAGCCTTACACTGATCCTGCTCATTGAGGGTCTACTGCTCGTCAAGTGTCTACTGCTCGTCGAGTATCTACTGCTCGTCGAGTGTCTGCGCTGCTCGTCGAGTTATCATGGACGATGCAACCAACACCATCATCCCGCCCATTGCAAACACCAATACCTCTCTTCGACCTATGCAAGATTTCTACTCCCCTTACTATCTTCATCCGTCGGATCATCCGGGCCTCACCATCTGCTCCATCAGCCTCAAAGGAGAAAACTATCAAGAATGGTCCGTCGGCCTCCGGAACGCCCTCAAGGCCAAACGCAAAATCAAATTTGTCGATGGCCAAATCCCGCCTCCCGCTGAAGGCACCTCGGAACTCGACGACTGGCACATGGTGAACTCCATGCTCATCGGGTGGATCACTCAAACTATCGATCCAGCCATTCGTTCGTCGATTCCTTACACTGAGGATGTCGCTTACCTATGGGAAACGATCCGTACCCGATTCTCTGTCGGCAACGACCCTCGCCAACTTCAACTGCGATCAGATCTGGTTCAATGTCGTCAAAATGGTCGTCCTATCTCTATCTACTTTGGCTCTTTTGAGAAAATCCGAGAAGAACTGGTATCTTACTCTCCCCCTCCTACTTGTGCTTGTGGTGGTTGTACTTGCCCTCTTGCCTCTAAACTCCAGGCTATACAAAATCGGGAGATGATACATCAGTTTCTCATTGGCCTCGACGATCATTGCTCAAGATCCGATGCCGGACATGAACAAAATCTATGCTTTGCTCGTCCAAGAGGAGCGTCTTTGAACTGTCGTCCTCGGACGTGAAGCCAATACTGATGTCGTCGCTCTTGCTGCCAGACGGCTCACCCCTTCGACCCCTACCTCGACACATAGCTCTCATGTCGATCGTAAAACGCTGCGATGATCTCACTGCGGTAATATGGGTCATGATATTTCTACTTGTTTCAAGGTCCATGGTGTCCCTGAATGGATGCAAGAACGACGAGCTGCTCGTTGCAAAGCTGCTCAATCTGGTACTGGCAGACCTCAACCTTTTTTCTCCGGCTCTTGCACGTTCTGCACAGGCGACTTCTCCGGTGATCAGTGCTGCTGTCACACGTCCTACGGGGGCTGATCAGACTCAATTTGGTCCAACTCTTACATCTGATCAATGGTCCTCTGTTGTGAGTTTATTTCAAAGTCTTGCACCTTATTCAAGCACCACCGATACGACCTCAGGTGATGACTTTCTCCCCTGGATACTTGACTCCGGCGCGTCCTTTCATAAGACGGGCGACCGGCGAATAGTTACTGATTTACGATCGATCTCTCCAGTTCCAATTGTTTTACCAAATGGAGCACTTACTCATGCTAATTCAGCTGGCCGTACTATGTTTGAAGATATCAAACTATCTCATGTGTTATATATTCCGAACCTTAAATGCAATCTGCTATCTGCTGCAAAGTAATCACGTGCTCTACAATGTATGATCATCCTTTCTCCTGCTTATTGTGTTTTACAGGATTACAATACGAGTACGGTGATTGGCGTGGGTGAGGAAAAAGGAGGGGTTTAATGGCTTTGTCGGCTCTCTTCTCGTCGACTCTCTTCACCTTCTATCGCAGCTTCCATTCAGTCTTTATCGAGTTCGGTTGCTGAGGCCGCGTAGTTATGGCATCGCCGCTTGGGGCATCCGTCAGCATCTGTTATTTCTTCTATTAGCAGTTTGAATTTGAAAAAGCCTTGTTTCGATTCTATTCAACCTTGTTTTGCTTGTAATAAAGAGAGAACGATTCGTTGTTCCTTCTCTTTAAGTCATAGTACAGCTGCCTCTATGTTTGAATTACTTCACTTAGATGTTTGGGGCCCGTATCGCTCGCCTTCATCTACAGGCTCGTCTTATTTTCTCACAATTGTTGATGACTACTCCAGGCATGTCTGGGTTCGTCCTTTCAGCTCCAAAGCCAAGGTATCAAGTCTGGTTCGCGATTTCATCGCCCTAGTCCTAACGCAGTACAATGTTCCAGTCCGCCGTATTCGTGCTGATAACGGTACTGAATTCACTACTCTTGCTTCTTACTTTGCGGAACATGGCATCCTATTTGAACGGTCTTGCGTTTACACACCCCAGCAAAACGGTCGTGTAGAATGTAAGCACCGCCATTTATTAAACGTGGCCCGTACTTTACGTTTCCAAGCACATCTGCCTATGTACTTTTGGGGTGAATGTCTCCAAGCAGCAGTATATCTTATCAATATGACTCCGACTCCTCTCTTGGGAGACAAATCCCCACATGAGATGTTATCCGGCTCACCACCACCTTATGCAGATTTAAGAGTTTTCGGCTGTCTCTGCTTCGCATCGGTCCTTCCTAAGCCTACCGACAAGTTCGATGCACGTGGCCGCCGTTGCATATTTGTAGGTTATCCTTTAACACAGCGTGGTTGGAGATTATATGATATGGACACTCGGCAATTCTTCGTATCTCGGGATGTACACTTTTACGAGACGGTTTTTCCGTTCAGTTCTCCTGCCGATCGACCACCAGCTAAGGCTATTTCAGTGTCGTCACCGGCTGTTTACGACCACCCCGACATCTCCACAGATCCGTTATCTGTCGGGCAGAATTCAGCACCTTTTGTGCCAAGCTCGGATTCTGCTGTTCGCGTCTCTAATTCTGAAGACTTGCCCGATAGCCCTCCACTGCCTGTTGGTCCGGCTTCTCCTCCCCTAGGACCACGTACACGTCATCCTCCACGGTATCTTCAGGATTACTACTACGCTGCTCACAATGCAATAAAACCCCTCCCCACCTCCTCCACGCCTCGCATGCAATCACCGCCCTCAAGTAATCAATACGGCCTTGCCTCTGTTTTATCTACTGACAAATTCTCTGCTTCGTATGTCGGTTTTCTTGCAGCAATAACCTCTCATCAAGAGCCATCCTCGTATTACGAAGCAGTAAAACATAAGCATTGGAGGGAAGCTATGCAAGTTGAACTCGACGCTCTTGCCCGAAACCAAACATGGTCCCTAACGACCGTTCCGGCGAATAGACGTCCTATCGGATTTAAGTGGGTGTATCGAATCAAGTATAAATCTGACGGCTCTATTGAGAGGTATAAAGATCAGTTGGTCGTACTCGGTAACAGACAAGTTGAAGGAACGGACTTCACCGAAACGTTTGCTCCGGTTGCCAAGATGACCACCGTTCGTCTTTTCCTGGCAATTGCGGCTAGTCGTGATTATGAGCTGCACCAAATGGACGTACACAACGCGTTTTTACATGGCGATCTTAGTGAGGAGGTCTATATGCGTCCGCCGCCGGGTTTAGAAGGAGTTCGACCCGGTCAGGTGTGTCATCTCCGCAAATCTCTCTATGGCTTACGGCAAGCACCGAGAAATTGGTTTGACAAACTATCCACAGCACTTCGTACTTTTGGTTTCACGCAAAGCTCGGCGGACTATTCTTTGTTCACAATGCTTCGACCCGGTATCGTCTTACATGTCTTAATTTACGTGGACGATCTTATCATAGCCGGTAATGACTCGACTTCTATTGGCCAGTTCAAGCGTTATTTGAGTACTTGCTTTCATATGAAAGATTTGGGTGCTCTAAAATACTTTCTCGGGATCGAAATAGCTCCCACTAAGGCTGGTATTATGTTTTGTCAGCGTAAGTACGCCCTCGATATTCTTTCGGAAACTGGACGTTTGGGTGCTAAGCCATCAGAGTTCCCGATGGAACAAAATCATAACCTTGCTAAGGATGACAGTCCGTTGTTCAACGATCCGGAAAGATACCGACGCCTTGTCGGTCGTTTGATTTATTTGACGATTACTAGGCCCGAATTGTCATATTCAGTCCATATTCTCGCACAGTTTATGCAACATCCGCGTGAGACACATTGGGGCGCAACTATTCGTCTCCTGAACTACATCAAAAGTCATCCTGGCCAGGGTCTTTTCTTCTCGGCATCCAGTAACCTCGAGATTCTGGCCTATTGCGACTCCGACTGGGCTGCGTGTCCGATATCCAGGAGGTCTCTTACAGGATACTTCATCAAGCTTGGTTCCTCTCCCGTCTCCTGGAAAACCAAGAAACAGATGACGGTATTGCGTTCGTCGGCAGAAGCCGAGTATCGCTCTATGGCAGCCTGTTGCAGCGAGCTCTTATGGATTCGGTCTCTTCTCACATCTATGGGCATATCTCTTCCATCATCTATGCGGCTATTTTGTGATAGCCAAGCAGCCCTACACATAGCCGCCAATCCGGTCTTCCACGAACGTACGAAACACATCGAGATCGACCTGCATTTCGTTCGTGACATTATTCAGGCAGGCATAGTCAGTACCTCTCACATCTCCACTACAGATCAACCGGCCAATTTGTCACGAAAGCCCTCGGTCGTCAACAGTTTCAGCATCTACTATGCAAGTTGGGCATTACTGACTTACATGCTCCAACTTGAGGAGGAGTATTAGAGATATATTAGAAATAAATAATATGTATTTACTTGATTTCCTAATATATAGTATCATATCTTCCTAGAAGATATCTCATTTCCTAATATACAGCATCATATCTTCCTAGAAGATATCTCGTTCACACTTATATATATTGAGGTCTTCCTCTATTAATCAACATACATAATTATCATTCCATCTTCTCTTATCAATGATGTAAACGCGAAATAAAACGCTGAATTTGAGCACTATCTGTATATCCCGAGTCTAATCTGTGATTCTTTGTCAAATCCTGGTACTTATTTCCTGTGCTGATTAGAATTCAGTTGATACATATTTTTTTGTTAATCTCTAGTGTATCCACTCTCACCCTACATACTTAAGGTTCTAATCTTTTTCCTAGTCACCTGTAGAAATTTACAGAATCATAGAAGCATTATCTTCAAAAAATCTTTTATCTAATTGGATTACTTTGATCTTAGTGCATCGATTATTTATGGATTGAAGAGCTTCCATTGACCATATGTTTTTGATTGTTGCCAATATTCCTTTGTCTTATATCAACTTAATGTTATTTTGTATACAAAAATCCTTAGTGGTTGTAGCCTTCATTCTTATTTTATACAACCTCCCATTATATAGTACATCAATAATTTGTCAAATGGAACAGGAAGTAGTAATACATGCTTTTGCTTCATTATTTAATAAACCATTAACTATATTGAAGTTACGTTAATGCTCTTAATAATATCTCAAATCATTTTTTATTTGTTTCCCATCTTTCTTTCCTCTATCTAATTGCATAAAGTATTATATTAGTGTTTATTTAGCCGCTAATATGTTGACATTTTCTACTATTCTATTCTTCTGTTATTTGTATTATATTACTACCATGTTGCTTTCTTATACTGCTTGAAACTGGGTCCTTCTCTCACTAGAAAACTATGCTAAAGCATGTGATATGGTCCAAAGTTTTCAATAACTTTCATCATTGCAAAGAACCTTTCTTGATATTCAAAAGCTTATCATGCTAAATGCTTTATTTATTTTCTGCTGCCTTGGGTCCAATTGTGTGTTTATAATCTGATTTTTCCTTTCCAATTCGCATTTCTTTGGTGTAAGGATACTCATCTGAAAGTTGTACCCGAGACAAGTGTGAAGTTACAACAATTGGTGACACGTCAGTTGGTTAGTCAAATTTTTAACTCTCATGTTTGTTTAATGATATGGATTATTTATATATATAAGATTATGTGTGTCTTCTAAAAAAATCAGATGAATGTGAGTGTTTATTTGATTTGTTGACCTTATTTTTTTATTGAATTTGTTTGTGTTGACAGTCTATTTTACTTCTCAATTTATAGATTGATATAAAGGTACTAGTACGAGTATTATTACATATATAGTATCCTATCAACTAGCTAGCTTAGTCACCTTTGTTACTATTGCAGAAATGAATAATTGGTATGAGTTTCCTAAATGGAGTGATGAATACGAAAAAGGTTTAGATGAATACATCGAAAATGCTTTTGTACCTAGAGCTCAAGGAGAACAAATATCATGTCCATGTCAGAAATGTTGCTATCGTCGTTGGTTACGTGAAAAGAATGTTGTGAATGATCATGTGATTTCAAATGGATTTATACCGAGGATAGAAAAACAACCACTTGCAACTCAAAATGCGAAAGTGTCTGATGGAAATGTTGTTCAAGTATATGAAAAGGATGATATTGATGGATTACTTCTTGATACACTTAGAAATGATCCAGCTGAAGAGTCAAGAGTATTTTATAAATTGGTTGAGGATGGGCTGCAAGAATATTTTCCGGGTTGCAAGAACTTCTCGAAGCTTTCTTTCACTATTCGGTTGGTCCTCTTTAAGTGTGATAACAAGTTAGGTATCAAGGCCTTTAATGATGTGTTAGATCTTCTGAGAGTTGTCTTACCCGATGCCAAGTTTCCATCTTCTTAAAGTGAAGCAATAAACATTTTAAAGGGTTTAGGGTGAACTATGTTAAAATTGATGCATGTCTCAATGATTTTATGCTATATTGGGATGATCATGCAGATGCGACACATTGTCATGTTTGTAAATCTCCACGATGGAAACCGGATGAAAGGATTCAGATTAAAGGGAAGCGTCGAAGGACTTCATTCAAGATCCTAAGATACTTTCTCGTAAAGAAAAGGTTACAAAGATTATACATGTGTGCAAAGACTGCAGATGATATGACATGGCACTCTGATAGTAGACCAATGGACAATCTTATTAGGCATCCCGCTGATGGAACATCTTGGAAAGATTTTGACTTGACATTTCCTGAATTTGCTAAGGAACCTCGCAATGTTAGGTTGGGGTTAGCCATGGATGGTTTCAATCCTTTTAGCACAATGAGCAGTTCCTATAGTACGTGGCCTGTTATTTTGATGAACTATAACCTACCTCCTTTGATGTGCATGAAACAATATGCTTGCTTTACTTATTCCTGGCCCTCAATCTCCTGGAGACGATATTCACATTTACATGCAATCATTGATAAAGGAGCTGAAGGAAATATGGGAGTTTGGCTTGGAAACATATGATGCTTCAAAGAAACAAATGCTTAAGTTGCACGTAGCTTTGTTGTTTACCGTTAGTGACTTTCCAGCATATGCAATGTTGTCTGGATAGAGCACAAAATGGAAGACGGTCTGCCCTGCTTGCCATTATGAAACAATCTCAAAGTATTTTCCTAGCAGCAAAAAGCATTGTTACACGGACCATGAAAGATTTATGAGCACACAAAGGGATGATAACAACATGGATGACAGCCTTGCACCAACTCGCTTGAAAGGGACTGAAATTTTTGAGATATTGGCTGATTTTGAAAATCGTTTTGACAAGACAGAAGACAAAAAGAAGAATGATAAGAAGAGACTAGAAGAAGGTATTCCATGGAGAATGAAGCCAATATTTTTTGAATTGCCTTATTAGAAGAATGTTGCTTGCGGCCATTATCTTGATGTGATGCACATTGAGAAAAATGTATGTGACAGTATAATTGGAACTCTATTAGCCCTATCAAGAAGAACAAAGATCATTTCAAAGAGCGTACGGATTTGGAAGCAATGGCATCATGCCAGAGCTTCATATTAAGGAATCTGTAGATGGTAAACCTACAATGCCAAAGTCGAGATTTTAGCTTTCAAAGGAAAAAAGGCGTCTATTTTGTAGTGTACATAAAAAGGCTAATTGCCTCAATCTTGTGGATAAAATATTGCACGATGTGTGCAAGTTGATTAAGGGAAGATTGCAGGATATAAAAGTCATGATGCCCTTCTTATAATGCAACGTTTGCTTCCGATTTCAGTGAGGACAACTTTGCCTAAAGATGTTGCACTACCCTTCATATGATTGAGTTCATTTGTCAGGGAAGTTTTCAGCAAGGTTGTTAATCGGGATCATCTTGAGCAATTTCAATCTGATATTGTTCATACTCTGTGCGAGCTTCAGATGATTTTCCCGCCTACGTTTTTTGATGTTATGTTGCATTTAACTGTTCACTTAGTTGATGAAATTAAGCTTGGTGGGCCGGCTTCCCCAAAGTGTATGTACTCTATTGAAAGAAATCTTCGAAAGTTGAAGTCATATGCTCGTAATAAGAGTCAACCCGAGGGATCAATTGTTGAAGGATATATAGCATATGAGTGTTTGACCTTTTTTGCTAGATATCTGAGTAATGATACACAAGATTTAAGAACTGCATCGGAGGACTTTATTGGTGACAACGGGACTGCACTTATGTTTCCAAGATTAGGTACTCCCATAAGGGGACAAGGAAAACAAAGAAAATAGTATGATGCTTATAAGATTGACGCTACCACATGGGATCAAGCACACAGATATGTCTTATTCAATTGTGATTTGGCGGAAGTTGAAAAATATTTCACGTAAGATATATTCACTTCACAATTATGAATTAGTTATTATTTTCATATGTGGAATTCTGATCAAATTTCTTACTTAAATGCGGAGAGTGTAAATTAGTTGTGAGCCAAAGAAATAAAAGAAAATGGGACAATGCTCATATCCATAATAGGGACTTTGTTGTTTTGTTTAGGGGGAAAGTGTCCTCTCAACTTCAACAGGGTGATGAAGTTTCTGAACATATCAAATGGTTATCAAGAGGCCCGTTTTCTATTGATACAAAACATTCATGCTACTCAATTTAATGGATATAGGTTTCACACTGCGAGTCGTGATGCTAGTTTTCTCACTCAAAACAGTGGAGTAACTTTAACAACATTAACACCGAGTTTTTCCAGCAGTAAAGACAAGAATCTTGTCTTGGAAGATGTTACTTACTATGATTTCATACAAGAAATTATTGAAATTCATTACCATGGTAATAATAGTGTCGTCTTATTTAGATGTAGATGGTTTCAGTTCGAAAAAGATGATTATGGTCTTACTAGAGTTAATTGCAAGACATCTATTTGTGAGAAAGAGTCATTTATCTTTGCATATCAAGGACATCAAGTCTATTTTGTAGATGACCCAAATAAACAAGGATTCCAGTTTGTAGTGCAAAATCCCCCTAGAGAATTTTTTATTGTATCGGTATGATTATTTATATTGAAATTCTTTTATGATCCATATTTTTTTTAGTTGATGTTATATAAATCTGTCTTTACAAGATGTGTCTTGATTTTTTACCAATCACAGCTTGACAAATGAAGAAGGTACAACCTCAATCTGAAAGAGTGTCGATCATGACGGAATACGAGAAAGTGAGACTAAATAAATTAAAGTTGAATGCATCAATGATGGAAGCTAGGGGACTTGGTAGTTTAGCGAACCAAATATTAGCTTCTCAATTTGGTTCATGCAAAAATGAAATATTGGAAGAAGAAGATATGATCTCAAAATGAGATGATTGTGAAGTAGAACCTACTAAAAAGTTACGTGCAAAAATGCCACTGAAGACAAAATAATCTACTGTGCAAAAATGCCACTGAAGACAGAATAATCTACTGTTGTGAATAATCTACGTGCAAACCGGATGATTGCAGTATACTTGTGGATTTTTTTTGGAATAATCTACTATTTTGGAGTATTTGAGAGTTGCATTATACATGTTTTTTCTTTTAATAATCTACTGCCACTGAAGATAGAATACTATAATATTTTGAATAATCTATTGTTTTGGAGTATTTGAGATTTGCAGTATACTTGTATTTGAGATTTGCAGTATATTGTTTTGGACTTTTTTTGTGAGTTTATGTGCAATATGATGGAAAGCTAGAATACTATAATATTTAGCAGCTTATATGTATTATGTATTTTACAGCCTATATTTATTATGTATTTTGCAGCCTATATGTATTGTGTATTATGCAACTTTCTCCCTTTTTATGTTGAGATAATATGTTACATAAATTCTGCAGACTTTGACAAATGAAATAAGTTCCAGCACAAAGAAAAAAAGGCGACCTATAAAACAAACTCTTCCAATGGATGAATTTGCGAAGACAAGAAACAAGAAGCATCTGATTCATCAAGAACGACTACACCAAGTTTCAGTTCAATGTGGAATTCGACCAGCTGAGGGAAACAACACTTCTAAGGAAAAACACCGCAAAAGCCCAACCTCCACCAAGTTTCAGCTCAACATAATAGCAAGGTACAACAACAAAGTCAATAACAAAACCCACAAGAAGTACTAGAGAGGAAGAAATTTTTGAAAGAACAACAACTACAAAAGAAAACATTACAACATAGCCAATGTTGTTCTCCCGGGTCTTTGAATGTGTAAAAAGAAATTACGGCAGAAGCACCTGGGTGATAAACATCTTTACAATGCTGGACTTCCTCAAAATACTTATGTACGTGATGAAGTTCATGAAAGCATGCTAAGTCGCATTCCTCCAGATCAGTTTGTAGATGGTTCACCTACTACTACTAATTCTCTTGAAATTACAGTGATAAATGAAAATGAAAGTAATGAAAGTATCTTAAATTCAACTCAAATTCAAGTTGTTGAAGAAACACCAAGGTCTACAAACCAGAATATAGGTAACTTCTCTCATTTTGTCGATTTCTCAAATTTCCTTCAAGTCTCTATGTCATGGTTTTATTTTGATTATAGTTGCTGAAAAAAAGAAATCTCGAGGACCAACCTTGATGATAAATGTGCATCGACGTCCATTAGAAGAACGTCCTTAGGTTTTTCTAAATGAAAAAGGCCAGCCGATAGGACCACCTTCAGTTGTAACGGAACTTGCTGGCTTCTTTGGGACTATATCAAAAGATCCCGAGCTTGCACCTACTAATATTTTATATTGGAAGTGTATGCCAACAAAGGACACTATTTGGAGTTATTTCAAGGTAGATATAAACTTATTTTTTTTATATTCCTTTTAATTTCATAACTACTTTGTACTAGTACTACTAGTAGAATTTGTATGTTGTAACAGGAAAAGTAACGAATTGAGGAAGAAGGGAAAAGTATGTGTTGCAACCATCAATGATGATTGGCGTGTTTACAAATCAAGGTTGAAGAGGAAACACTACAAAGCATTCAAAACAAATGAAGAGAGGTGGAGTAAACGTCCTACAACAATTCCTGAAAACTAGTTCAAGGAACTCTTGGTTTATTGGGATGGTGAAGTAGGAAAGGTATTTTTATACTTTTTCTCAATATAACAAGTTAATCAAGTTTCCTGGTCTCGTTCTAGAATATTAAAAAATAAAATCCAGGAAATTGCTGATATTAATGCAATTAACCGTCGAAAGCATGAAGATGTCCATACCTTATGAACTCGTTCTCTTGCAAGGTTACGTCATGAATTGGTAATGATTCATTGATTTATATTTTGCGAATACAAGACAAGTTGCTTAGTTCACTTGACATTGAGCATCGTTCATGGCTAGTACATTTGATTAACTTATTAACCGCAACTCATTTATATTTTACTTTCTTATCTTTGATTAGAAGGAAAAAAGTACAGCAAAGAACTTCCACCTGATTCAGTTCTCTACAAACTATCTAGGAAAAGAGATCTTACACATGCGTACAAGACAAACGGATGTAAAACCAAGGAAAACATTGTAAGTGTGGTATAGTTCCACATGGTTAACCCACACTTAATTAAACATCATTCATCTTTTAGCACACGTACTTCAGTTACTTGTGTATGAATTATACGTGCACTTTCTATATAGGAGAAAATGAATGATATATAGATTCAAATTGAAAGAGGGGAAAAGGACAAGAACGCAGATCCTTATTCTGAAGTGATTTGCAAAGAACATAAAGAACGAGCTTTTTTGCAAGGGCAAGGGGTGAAGAAACCTGTTTTGAAAGACAAGGAGAAAAAAGGAGGCTACATAGTTGACAAGGAGTTCGTCCAAAGCATGAAAGCACAACGGGAAGAAGAAATAATTCCGACATTGGTATCTAAAGTTCTATCTCAACTACAAGCTGCTAATCCTCAGATGAATTTGATCCTTCCTGATTTCCTAAGTGCTCAAGGAAATCCAAATCAGGTACAAACTTTTTTTATGTTATAAAACTCTCATTCTAATTATGTCACTTAATTATGAAGGGTCACCTTCATCCAACAAAGAGGCTATTTGGCAAGATTCTTGCTGATATATTTAGTGAATATTTTGCTGATTTATGCTGTTGGTGGTTGCTTTCAAGCATTTTTTTCTATTTTTTGCTGCTGGTTTTGTTGTTTGTTGTGGTTTTTGCTGAAGCTTCAGATTTTTGCATAGCACTTGTTGTGCTACCATTTGGTTTTGAAGTGGTTTTATTATGGTTTTTGCTGAAGCTTCAGATTTTTGCTGCTGATTTTTGCTGAATTTGGTTTTGAAGTGGTTTTGTTGAATTTGGATTTGAAGTCATTTTGCTGAATTTAATTTTATTGTGTTGTCCATCAAAAGCAGGCAATTTTGTGCTTATGGTTTAGTTTGGTTGAAGTTTGTGGTTTTGCTCAATTTGGTTTTGGTGAGATTAATTTGTTGTGTTGTTGTCCATCAAAAACAGGGAAGTTTGTGGTTATGTTGTGGTTTGGCTGAAGTTTGCATATTATTGTGTTGTTGTGGTTTTGCTCATTATCCTTGACTTAAAATGTGATTATGTTGACTTAAATAGTGATTGTGTTTGGCTATTGTCGATCAATTTGGTTGATATGGTTATCTTGTGCTTTAAAATGTGATTGTGTTTGATTGCATATGAAAACAACTATTGAAAAATATGAGTGTTTGACTGCTATTGAGTTTGATGTGAATCAGTATCCTTGTTTTTTTTATCTAAATGCATTATGTTCTAAGTTTTATTTTACAAATAGGATGAAAACGTGGAAGATGTAGAAGATGTGGAAGATGTAGAAGATGTAGATGATGTGGAAGATGTAGAAGATGTTGAAGATGGAGAAGATATTAAAGATGTAGACAATGTTGAAGATGGAGTTAACTAGTCAACTACAATCACTTAAAAGACTTGGTAACTTTTTGGGTATATTAATCTAGATAGTTTTGGGTATATATATGGTGTTTATGTTAGGAGTTTGATAATCAACATAGCCAAGAGTTTGGCATTTTGAACATGGTGAAATACTATATTATATACTTCTAATGAAGTAATATGATCTTTTGTAATATCATACTAGATTATATAATGATTTATAAATTAGTAGTTCTAAATTTGGTTTGAAGTATTGGTTTATAAATTAATATATATATACAATTAAATTGTGTGAAATTGGTATGCTTTTATGTAACACCTAAATTATCTAGTGTAATACATTTTTCTTTAATAAGATGGATTACATTAGATAATTAAGGTAATGGGTATATGAAAAAGGCAATGGTTAGAATTAAGGTAATGCCTTAGTATCTGATGTAATGCTTATGTCGGATGTAATGGTTTTGTACCTAATTTAATGCATATATGATGTAATGGATTATAGCCTTTTGTAATGGTTGTTGTTGAATTTATGGAACTATTACCATAGAAGAAAAATCTATTACCTAAAACCTAAGGCAACGGCCTCTATTGTAACTGTTTTTCATCCATTATCATAGACCTATTGTAATGGTTATTAGCCTTGTTGTAATACTTTTCAGGCAGTACAATAGACCCGATATTTAGTAGTGTGCCCAACGTATATAGCTAATGATAACAAAGATTTTGAGGAGGAAATGGAGATATATATGATGGATTCAATTATCAAACAAGAGAGGAAGTATACGTAGCTTATTCATTAATATATGTTTCTTGTATGTCAATTAACATTTTCTATTAAACATATGTTCTCCTTTATATGTAGCTTTCATTGGATGCTTGTTGTCATAAATACATGGAGTAATATTATTTTTTGGTTAGATACATTAGGGAAGGGTATCCCTCGTAGTTTCAGAACTATGGTTGACACGTAAGTCATTTTGGTTTTGTATATACTTTTCTCTTTCATGTTTAACTAAGGTGTTATGTTGTATTTGTAGTGCCATTACTGTGTTTGCAGCTCACAAAAATAAAAACAATAGGAAGAAGACACGTTGGTTATCTATTTCTGTAAGCTACTTTCATGTTTTACTTATTTATGCCTTAGCATAAACTGCTATACTCCCTCCGTTTTAATAGTCGTTACAACTATAGGCATAAATATTAAGAATAAATTAAATGACTATAATTTCATTAAAAATATGTTATGTATGTTAATCTTCTTTTATACTTTTCTATACACTTGCAACTTTTCTGTACAAAACCAAGCATAGAGATTTTATCACGTATGATTAGAATTAGGAAAGAAATTGAAAATAGGCTGCATGTTAATAGGTTCCTTGGAACCGTAATTATTTTATACTATTTCTTTGTAAAAAAAGTTGATGCACTGCATGATAAAACAACAATTACTGCACTTCATATATTATTTCAAACAAATATAGCTGCTTAAACGACTTATATATACACGGAGGGAGTATTATTTTTTATACGTGTATCTTGCGATTTATATTTTTTGTTTATCTTTATAGTGTCCTAAACGAGGATCAAGCACTATTGAATGTGATTATTATGTGTGTCGATATATGAGAGAGATAATGGATCAGAAGTGTGACGTCATACCACTTAACATAACTAACTTTTTCTTTTTGTTTATATGGATCTCTGAACTAAATTTTATTTATATGTTATTATGGATATTAACTTTATCGTTGATTATAGAAAAAAAAACAAAAAAATGTAATACATTTACATGATTTTCTTGCAGTATTTTCAAGAATTGCCTAAGACCTATGACACTAAGTTGATTGATGAAATTCGTGAAGAGTGGTTTCAATATTTGGAGACTCAGATTCCAAAGTAGATACTCTTACGTGCTATAGTTTAGATGCAAATCAATTAAATTTTTTTACTAGAATTATTTCTATACATTAGAGATAGTATTATTCTTGTTATTATTGGATAATTGTGTAATTGACTTGAGTATTAATGGAATTATATTTTTTAATAATTTTTTTGTACAATTGCAGTTTGATTTTATAATGTACAAGTTCATTAAAAGGAAATTATATAAAAATATTTTTATTAAAATTAAATGGTTTCTCATAGGCTTTGTATAAACACCTGAAAGAATGAAGCTAGTATAACGTGATCTCTCTCAGGAGTTTTTTAAATTGCTGAAAGACATCTCTCAGGAGTTTTCTAAAAACTCCTGACAGTGTCTGTTGTTTCTCAGGAGTTTTAAAAAACTCCTGAGAGACGTTTCTCAGCCACACATATAACAGGACTTCAAATATCCATTTTTTCTTTGTTAAAAAACTCCTGAGAAATGGTATTTTGTACTAGTGCAGCCACTCTCTTAGCTTTAGCTAGTCCTTCCGTCTTCACAACTCATCACCTGGGTATTGATTTAGAACACAATCTAACCTCACATGACTTTGGCAAAGAGTAACTTTCCTCTCAAGGTGGTTTCACAAAGACAGTCTGGTTCACAGTTTTTGTCATTGCTAGAGAAAGACAGAAAGTTTACACATAATATTCTCAAGAAAATTCTCTCAGAATCAATATCATTTATAGGAGCCCTACCCTTGCAAATTTGAGAAGGCATAGAGGTTTATGAGAATAATTTTTCTTTTTCTGCAAGTGTTCTCTTAGAATTAGTCAGGTATGTTTCTAAGTGCTCCACTTGCTTACTCAAGTGAGCGTTCTTATTATTAAGGTATCCAATTTCATCTTCATAACCTGCTAATCTTTCTTGAAGTTCACCATTATCTTTTCCAACTTGCTTGATGATTTTAATTAACTATTTCTTATTGTAATCATTCAGATTTTCAATGGGATCATGGGAACCTACCTCAGAAGTCGAAGACTGAATCAGATCTTCTTTCCACGAGACAGTTTCCAAGTGCAAATCCATTGAATTTGATATTTTCGTCAGAATCAGAATCCTAAGTAGTAACCAGGGCCTTCTTTTTATGAAACTTTCCTCTAGGGAGCGTGTTCTCTTGAGGGGTTTTGGCTTCGTCTTCTCATCTTCTGAAGCGTTGGGACACCTCCTTGCTAGATGTCCCTTTTTCTCGAATTGGAAACAAATGAACTTCTTCAGATCTTTCTTAGAGAAACTTGGTTTGAAATTCCTCTTGTAGAACTGCTTTTTGTTGTGTTTCAACAACAAACCTATCATCTTGTCCTCGTCTTCCTCCTCATTAGAACAATCATCTTTCATCTCAAGCTTAGCAAAAGCTTTGGAAATACCAGCCTTTATCTTCAGCAGAAATCCTTTTTCAACCTCTTTGGAGAGATTGATCTTGTACTTTTCTGTCTCATCGACTACTGATAGGCAATATATTGCATAGCACATCCAGTGGCTGTTAGCGTCATTTATAGGTGATTTGTCAATGTTGTGGAGCATACTACTGTAATCCGGACCTTGCAAAGCAAATGCAATATTCAAGAGGATTACAGCCGTGCAGGCATGATCGCGCACACAAAGACGCAGTCGCGTAGGGCATTAGGGCCCAGGGCGTGACCACGCCACTCCTCGCAATCCAGGGTGCCAGAATTACCTAAGTATGACCGTGCATACATGGGCACGGCCGCGTCCCGGTTGGGCCCGGAGCGCCAAAAGTTCTTTTCTACGAAATTCACTTCGGGCCTTTTGTTGCTTTCGGATGGATCTTCGGGCTGGGCTTTTTATCATTAGTTTCATTATGTTTTAGAAGAATAAATAGGGTTTGAGGACCCTTGGCTCCTTATCACACATTACCTTTTCTAATTTACGTTGTCGAGAGCACTATGTTAGAGTAGTCTCTTTTACTTTGTTTAACAATTGAAGCCTTCAAATGATTAGTTTGTAAGACTCCTACTTCAGTTGTTATTCTTATTTTGTTTTGTTTCATCTCTCTTGTATTTAATTGTTCATTGGTTCTAATTTATCTGTCTGGCATGATCATCTGGGTAGAATTGATCTATTCATATTGCTAAGGTTTGACTTGTCCTAGTTGGAAGGTCCAATCTTTATGTAGAAAATCAATGCATGACCTAGTTGGGATTGTTATTTTGGAGAGAGTTGATTGTGTGTCAAATATTGACTGAAGTCAATGGTACTGCATGTACCTATCTATTCCTAATTTTATTGCTGCTTGATTATTAAATCTTGATAATTTCAATGTTGTAGTTGAGTAAGGGTTATTAGGACTATTTGGACTAATAACTATACAAGAATAGGGAATAGGACAACCATAGAATATCAATTATAGATGAACTCGATTGTCATTAGAAGTAAATGATCAACCAATCTATTCGTTTTGTGAATACTTGTTGAATCAAGTGCTTCTCATATTGTTTTACAATCTTAGTTAGTTTAGTTGCGTTGCAATTCACCCTTTGCTTACATTACAAGTTGATCATACTAAGAACACAAGAACTGATAAGCTGACTCCCTGTGTTATTCGACCCTTTCTTGCCACTTTACTAGGTAGATTTGCTCATTAGGAATATTACTTTGATTGGAAAACAACGACCACTTTGGCCCCGTCAATTTGGCGTCGTTGTCGGGTGTCAAAGATTCTTTTCTTGTGTTTTTGGTTGATTGACTTTTGTGTTAACTAGTGTATGGTCAACACCCGTGTTACTGATCACTTTCTTGTTGAGCTCAATTCAAAGATCGAACGGACCATACGTAGAAGTCACATCGAGAAGAGAGTAGAGACTGACACAATGGACGGTGATTAGCCTAGAGAGCAGCCCCCTGAGAAGATAGCTCTTGTGGATACCCAATAGAGAATAGATCAACTGAGACAACTTATAGAAGCGCATCAAGAGGCATTTGCGCAAGATAATAATGGTTGTAACCGGACATTGAGGGAGCGTACTATTCCTAATCTGACCCATCAGCTACAAGCAGTGATTCTACCATCCCTTTCTCATGGAGTGACATTCGAGCTGAAGTCCGGGGTGATTAATCTACTCACCACATTTCATGGTCTGCCCGGGGAGGAACCAATGATGCATGTCAACCAGTTCCACGATATCTGCATGACTATTAATCCAGCCAATGTTTCTGAAGAGCATATCAAGATGAGAGAATTTAGGGTTTACACTGAAGGATACGGCCAGGTCCTGGCATTACCATCTCCCTACTGGGTCTATTCATTGCTGGGAGAAACTGCATAAGGAGGTCTTGAATAGATTCTTCCCATTTAAGAAAGGTAATGCGCTAAAGAAGGAGATTTCCCATGTATCACAGTGAGACGAGGAATCTCTATATAATTACTTAGAGCATTTCAAAGGGTTGTGTTCAAGCTGCCCCTTCCATGGATATGACCAGGATGATATGGTACTTTTTGTAACTCAAGGGCTGCTGATTTCGGAAAGGGGAATGATTGATGTTGCTTGCGGTGGAAGCATTTTAAATATGATCCCTGAAGATGCCATGGAGAAACTACAAGATATGGAAAAAAGTACTAGGAGCTTTGGGAGGACCTGCACTAGGAGAGAAGTGAATGTCGCGAATTCAGAGGATCCAAGCCTTGCTAATGAGATAGTTCAGATGAAGAAGATGCTTCCTAGTCTAGTACTGAAGAGTGGGAAACAATCAACAAGATTTGTGGAGTATGCTCGAGTTCGGCTCACAACTTTGAACAATGATCCGAGCTAAAGGAAGATGAAGTTACTGAAGTTAATACTGTGGGAGGATATTGACCTCCACGCCCTTGGAATGTTCAACAATAGTATTACTACAATCCTAGGTATAGAGATCAACCAGAGCAGCAACAGAGGTGAAGGCCTCGTGATCCGCAACCTTGTTTTGGCTAATCTACTGTAGAGAGGTTGCACAATTCGACTAAGCAGTTCACCACTCATTTCCAAACTACAGATGCAAGAATGAAGAAAATTGAGAATCATCTCCAAACTATTGAGGCACGTATAATAAACTTGGGACACAGATTAGGGAGTTGGCACAAGCGATATCCACTCTTGTACATAATCAATCAAATATGTTACCGTCTTAGACCTTGGTGTAACCGAACGTTAGTTATGTCAGCGCTATTATATTAAGGAGTGATCAGAACTCGGGGAAATTGTCACTACATGAAGAAGAGTTCGTAGCTGAAGGACACCCAGAAGCGCGCCCGCATCCCGAGTTGCGCCCATGCAAAGGACTCCGCTGACCGCGCGACCACATACACGAGGAGCGCAACTGCACCCCAGCCCGGCGCGACGGCACCATTGGTTTTGTAGACGAGCGTGAACGCGCGTTCACAGATCTGCGCGCCCACACTAGCACTCCTGCAGACAAGCACAACCGTGCCTTGCTCCGACACGCCCGCGCCCCTGCTGCAGCTAAAGACATCCTTCCTCCAATTTTGAACTCCTAGGAAAGTAACCCGGATCCACAAGTTGATTTTGAGGACGAGATACATGATCCTCGTGGTGATTTCAAGCTTAGCAAGAGAAACTACGTATGCCCAAACTTCCGACCACTTGGTTCAATGAAACCTCTGGTACCCTTTTCCAAGGCATTGAGAGATACTAGGAGACCGGAGAACGATAAGGAGCTGTTCGAGACGTTCAGTAAGTGCGAGGTACACATCCCTTTACTTAAGTCAAGCAAAAGTATTCCCCGTTATGCAAAATTTTTTAAGGAACTATGCATGGTCAAGAGGAAACAAAAGTTGAATGGAAATCACAAGGTCGCGGTAAGTGAAAGAGTCTCGGCCATCTTCCAAAAGAGTATGCCTAAGAAGTACAACGATCCAGGTATGGTAAGTATTCCTTTTCATATCGGTGATACTAATTTTGGTAGAGCTATGCTTCATTTGTGTGCTACTATTAATGTTATTACATACTCTCTATTCAAGCATCTAGGACTAGGAACTTTGCATGAAACTGGTATAATAATTCAACTAGATAATGGGTCCATTTTTCATTCTAGGGAAGTTGTTGAGAATGTGTTAGTTATGGTTGATAGGCTAGTCTTTCCTACAGATTTCTATGTGCAAGATATGGAGCATGATAGGCGATCTGCGCCTATAATCTTAGGTAGACCTTTTATGAGAAATGCGGGCATGAAAGTAGATTTATCTAGTGGGTCTTTATCTTTATAGTTTGACGGGGATGTTGTGAAGTTTGATATCTTTGATTCTATGAAACATCCCATAGAGGATGTTGCTTGTATTTGGGTTATTGGTACGCTTGATCCCATTGGGGATACATATGATGTGGAGGTGTATTTGGTCAATGGGCCCCCATTACTAACCTTACAGGGTGAAAAGCTTCCCTCTCCTTCTTATATTATACAGGTACCGAAAGTTATGACTACGTTACCACTAGGACATTATGTGGAAAAGAAGAAGTCGTGATACGGTAAGAAAATAAGGAACATAAAAGGAATCAATTCGTACTATGTGAGGAAGGATAAGTTGGACCTTGAAGGGACGAGTGTTGGATGATTAATAGCTAGAATTCGAGCCTAGAACTTTAACAAAGACGTTGCTCGGGAGGCAGCCCGAGAAATGAGGTATTTTTTCGCTTTCACCCATGTTTTATCTTTGTTCTTTATTTCACAATAGGGACATTGTGTACTTCAAATGTGGGGGAGGGAATTATCTCACTATGTTTGCTATTTCCTTTTGTTTTTCAATTTTTGAGTCTACTTTGAATTTTGTGAGTTGGTTATCACATGTTCCCCCTTATTGGGTGCTTTGTGCACTCTTATAATGGTGCATTGATTTGGAATATGTTTCATATGTTTTAGATGTTGATATAACAATTGCTTTATGATGATATGATTGGTCAAATTGAGGAATTTGACTTGAGCATGTGGATTATAATTAGGATGCATTAGGGACAATACTAAGATTGTATTTTTACCATCTCATCTCTAGTTCTATCAGGTTGCTCATATTATTTGGCTTCCATCTATTTCATTAAAAAATGCATAAAAAGAGAATAAAAGGTAGGTGAACTCCTAGTAAATAAGTCGGAAGAGCACACGATCTCCATGGTGTGAAAGATCATTTTGTGTTCGATCCTCCATGGCTAAGTAAAGCTTAGGTTTTACAATGCGTTGCGCACGTTGATATGGATCGTTATCAAGTAACTTTGATCGGCTAACACTTCTAAAAGAGTATCTCGATCAAATCGCTTAAATGTTTTAAAGATAAGGAAGTTGAAAACACGTTTAAGCTAGTCAAATCTCCAAGTTTAACACAACAAGAGTAATTACAACACTTTTTAATAATGTTTTAAAGATAAGGAAGTTGAAAATACTTTGATCTTAAGATTTTAAGATGATATGTTCGGCTCAAATGAAAGGATTTCCCAAGGTGAGAATCCTAAACTTCTACTATGTTTGGGATAAAACTCACCATTAATAGATTATATTAATCAAGAGTAATTACAACACTTTGTAACACTGTCTCTCAACACAATCGGCGTTCAGCTCAGTAAACGTAATCCTTTCCACTCTCAATGTGACTTAGAACCTATGAAGCTTCACTGTTCCCTGGGATTGGCTTTGGGCCTTTCCATACTCTAACCTGACGCGACATTGGAAAAGATTAGCTTTCCTCTATCTAACACTCTTTCGAATTTGCTCTTTCTTTCTCCTCTCAACAAGCAAGGTTTGACTAAGCACTTAGCTCTCTAGCTTTCTCTCCTAAAGCATTTATCTCTCTTTTTTTCTTCTCATCTCGTGTGCCTAACATCACCTATTGAACATAATTATTGCATTTCTAAACTTATTCTCCAAGTAAAGAAATCTATGGCAATGAAGAAGTCCACGTTGGCAATCCGTGTGACCAATCCTTCCTTGGAGCGCAACAACAATCCCACATGTTATGTGCTTCTTCTCTTGAGTAACCGTTTTGTCCATGTTGGCAATCCGCGTTTCACCCTTAACGCTTTGTTCCTTCGTCCATCTTGGCGATCCCCGTTCATCACTATCCATAGGTAGAAACACATTCTCCTATACTTAGCTTCTCGTCCTTCCCTTCACTGCGCCCAAATTCACTACGCCCAAGTGCAAGACGTAGGACTTCACTTGTTGTCACTTGATCACTTGTACACTCTCTCTTAGTTTCAAGCGCAATCCACTAGCTCGCAGCAACTCTCTTTTCTTTAGCTAGTCCTTCCGTCTTCATAACTCATCACCTCAATCTTTATTTTCTTCTTTTTATTTCTTCAATACTTCCTTTGCAAGACTCGCTTTCCCCGCTAGGCCTCAAGCTAGTCTCCACATGGACTAAGCTAGTCCGCTTGTGTCAAAGATACTCTCCTAACTCCTCCAGCTATTCTTGAAAAGATTATCACACCCAATGGATATCAAATACTAATGTTTATCATCATCAAAACAATTAGAATTATTGAGCTAGCTAGTTACACTCTCTAGCTCAAACCAACAATTTTAACCTTTTTAATAATGACAAAAACTTAAACAATAATGCACATTATATTTCGCAACGTACTCAGTTAAATAAGGTATGTACCTATTTACTTCCCCTTTTGACATCATCGAAAAATGCAAGTGTAATTCATGAAAAGGGAATTAAAGTGGAAAAGGAAACAAGATTAACTTAGTAATCATGAATATCAAGTCATTCAGTGCACAAAAGTAAGGTGCAACCATTCAAAAATTACAAGATTATAGAAGCAATAAAGAATACTATATTATCAAGATAGTCCTTACACCTTTTTGAGCTGGAGAGTTCCTAGGATTACTAGTTAATCAAATAGCAAGAAAAAAAGAACACAAAGAAGCACAAAATAAACACAAAGTTTGAAACCCTAGGCATCATGCTATCGTGCAAGAGACACCAAAGTCTAAAGAATAGTCGCTTGTTCATCTTGGCATTCTGTGATGAGATATAGCTGTGTTGTGATCTCTATGAGTCGCTTCTCAACTATCATAGACAAATTTTGAATTGCTGAAGCAACGTAGGACTAAGACTCATTGGCGGCCGGTGTGACTAGCTCTATAGACTGTGTGCGTGAAGAGCTGGCGGTAGGAGGGAGTTGCTTGGGGGGCATGGAAACGAGCTCGACAACCCTTTCCAAAGTAAACACATCACTGAAGTTTGTCTTGGTAGTAGGCTTGTAAAGACCTTCTGCCTTCAACATGCACAATTATGTGTGGAAAGGGAAGAGGGCTACCATGGTGTGCTCGGCTGACAACCATATGAGAAAACATGAGTTGTGTGGTTTTGAGCAACTCCCCATGGAAGCACGCTGCTATAATACAACAGTCGTTGATAGTCGCATGGTCAAGGTTGGAATTTCTTGGTGTAATCTTCTTCACGGTAAAATAGTGGAGGAGTTGCTTTGATGCTGAGAAGTGATCAGTCTTCAACGTGGCAGGGACATTCCTTCCAAATACCGCTTCTTTGATTGTTGTTGAACCCATTGGCCAATTTTTCTTGTGTAAGCGACCAAAATCAACCAATGAGTCGTCTGGACGGGGCTCTTGACCAATGGCCTTTGCCAGGTCTCTAACCTTAAAGCTTTCCTCAGCGTTGTGCATCCATATGAAGTTAATCAAAGACGGTTTGCCAGCAGAAGAGGAATTCCTGGAAAAGCGAGACTAAAATTGTTGAACAAGGTCAAGATCAACTTTGCTTACCTATGTCTCTAGCTTATCCCAATTCTGCATCTTCAGCAAATATCTAAACCTGTTTCATCCGGATGCATCTTCAAAGGCTTTTGATATTTCTGGCAGCACAATCAAAGGTGCGAGTATGTCTCACTTGGAGATTCCACTAGTGATAGGACGAAACTCTAAGTGAACTGTCGTAACTTCCTTCTTCTGTTTCATTTTAGCATTTTACTTTGTGTCTTTCATTATTGTCTTAGGAGGCGTTGATTCTGCACTCTCTTCCTCAAATAACAATTCTTCCTCCTCAATCTCTTCAAGCTTGCACTTTACGGCAGCATGTGATGCGATTTTAGCCTCCGTGAAAATTTTGTGCTGGGCCGGAACAAACTCTTAATCATCCTCATCTCTAAATGAAGCAGCAAGAGATTTGTGATTGGAGGAAGATGTGAGAAGGAGTGGTTCACCTGTAACTGCCTTCGTCGGAGTAGTGAAGACCTCTGACTTGACGTTCGCCAAATCGAAGAGAATGTTGGCGACGGAGGCGGTTGTCGGATCAATTGGCACAAGATTTTTGCCATGTTCAGTGGATGTGTCCGCAGCGACCTCGGGAGCGACTCGCTCTTGATTAGCCGGAGTGTCTAGAGTCTTACGAGATGGAGATCCGGACACCGGGGCTTTGGGTGTAGTTAGTGGAGCTGTAGAAGACTCACCAGCCAATCTCTCTTAGCGACGCTGAATAATCTCTTCAAGATCAATATTTTTGTTACGGTAGAGCTCTTCGAAAAGCTCTTCCTTTGAGAGATTTGCGAGAGGTGATTTGTCAGCCATTTTCGTCTTAAGGAGCTTTTGGTTTTGTGGTTTTATGAGGTTAGGGCTTTCTGAGGAGGTTATAATGTGAGAGCGAGTAGTAGCGAGGGTGAGTGAATGGTAGCATGTGGTGTTATTAATGAGCACAGAGAGGGGGGAGATAATGAACACGGTAAAAGTTGGAATGATTGTATACCCGTTTTTATATAGAGGAGCACTTCCTTCCTCTGTATGATTTCACCATAAATCAAATCGCTATAATCTCGCAAAAGTAACTCTAAACGGATAGATCCGCAACGGCTATATCTTAACGGATATAATTTTTGAAGCTTTACAATGGATACATGCAAACCCGTTTTCTGAGAAGCACTTTACGGAGTGACACATGGTGCTGCAAAATACACGTTGTAACAACTACAAGGGATGCATTGGCAGCTACTGTGATGCGTTGTGAAGTCTAAGTGTGGCTTTTCTGAATCCATTTATACTGGACCACTTAGCCACATAGCCTTGCTGAATCTATTTATACTAGATCACCGGGCTACATGTCTAGACCTCACTTTTCATAGCTGAAATAGATTACCTTCCTAATTAAGCAACATTCGTAGTTAAGAAAACCCAAAAGAAACTGAGACTGCCTCTGAAGCTATTCTTGCACAAGCGCTTGATCATGCCAGGAGTGTAAAGCAAGTTGTATATATGCACCCAATGTAGCGCGTAAAAGATTAATGGGAAATGCACATTTCACAAGTAGGTACATATCACACTCACACTCAGGATATAGTTAATATATAACGTATGTGCATAAGAGGGTAATGGTCTTTTACACAAAAATGAATACTTCCTATTGTGCAATTTATCAATGGAATAAGGAAGCGTTACATTGATGTCAAGAAAGGGACACAGTAGGAATGGATCATTTCTTTGGCATGTGATAAGTAAAGAAGACGATCACAATTCTCTATTTGTGGCACATAAGAAGAACGTGCAGTTTTCCAAGACTATAATCAATAGCTTAAGTGCAATATACTACCTTAGCTAGACTGGCTTGTGAAATAGATAAGCATGAAAAGCAAGCAGGAAAGCAACACAATCAAACTAAAGTTCCCAAAGTAAAATTAAACTGCATTAATTGATAGTCAAAGAATGGGAGAAACTTACAACACATATCTTGCTTTAGCTAATAGGATAAGATATAAAGTCCAGCAGAAGCCCAAGGCCTAGAAGGATATCCAAGAAAATCTCCTTAGAAAAGATATGGTGTCGCAATTTACTCTTCTAGAAGTATAAGATATGGTTCAGCGAATAAAGAATCGCTTAAAGTCCTCAAAGACACGCTTGAACATATCTCAGTCTCACTTCAAAATATATATGTAGTTGTTCCATGAATGAGACTCGCCTGATTAAAGCTAGTTGTTACCACATAAATGTACACCTCCGATATGATAGGAATGAAAGAGATGTGTATTAGTCATTGCAACACGCTTGATTTCTTCGATTCAGTCCTGAAGGAGATATAAAACACCACCTCTTTTATGAAATGAAAGTAGCTTAAGATATGACCTTGTGCCTTCTACTCTTCATTCCAACCTGCAAGAAAAGATCAATCATTTTGTTTCAAACAAAGAGTTGACATTCTAGGGACGTTAGAGTTCACGATTCCAGAACTGGAAGGTAGAACTTTCATCTTCACAACTATAGGAACTCGCTTATAATAGATGTTATCGTTCAGATCTAGCATTTGGTGAGGTTTACCTTTGGAAGGTAACATTCGTTATGATTTTGCTTGTTCGTGCTTGGATTTTGAGGTCCTAGTACATACATGTTGAATCTTAGATGACTCGCTCAGGTCAAGCTTTTCTTTCTCAAGACTCGCTTGATCCAGCTTACCCTTAGATTTAGTCATAACATACTTGTAGGGATTTTGCTCAAGCACTTTTAAAAGCTCACACTCATGCCTTGTGTGACCATTGTTTCCACAAAAAGTGCAATAATGTTTATATCTAATATACCCATATTTGCCTTTTCCGGGACGAGATGACTCTCGTCGTGTAAGGCTAGAAGGCTGAGTGTACGGAGGCGATTGCGCTTGTTTAATATACATGCTATGCGCTTTCTCTTTGTGGAACCATTATTTGTCCTCAGTTGGTCTCTTCTCTATAACATTCACTTTCCCGTGTACGTATGAGTTTTCATCTCTGCAAGAGGGAGGTTCCTTGTCTAGCTTAAGATTTCATCAGGTAGCTTGCTCGTAGAGAAGTACCTGATTTGGACAAGTCATGATTGTTGAAACCTAACCAATGTCCAGCTTTAACAAAAACTGTTTGGTTAATAGTTTTAGCTTGCATAGACGCAACTAGATTATCTAGCTTAGTTAGAATTTAATAATTCATGTCCATTATAGTTGAGTTAGTGCTTTGGACAAAAGCTAAATCCTTACCTTTACAAAGCTTGCCGAATTTGGTGAGGAGAACTGGCTTTGAAGACAATTGTTTATTTAATTCAGCTATTTGTTCTCTTATATCATCACGTTCGTCTTCATGAGACATAGTATTAGCGCAAACAACTTCATGATCCAAGACCAACTCACTTAAGAGCTCAACAAGGGTTTTATTATGAAGAAGCTCGAAATTGAGAGAGCATACCTCGATGTCTTCGTCTGTTCCGGAGTCTTTGGCGGCTATTAGACAAGTATCTTTCGTTACTTGGAAATTTGGCTCATTGTCCGAATCTCCCCATAAGACCCTCTTAGATATTGGCTTATGCCCGTGATATAGGAAATTGAAGAATACCAAGTCAGAGTTGGAGGTTAAATCTGTATATAGAACACAATTGGCTACGTTGCAAATTGTTGCCGGTTGTTCTTCCGTTTTGAAATCACCTTGTTCTTTGAGAATATTCCTGAGTAATCTTATAACAAGAGAAATTTCCTTGTTCTCCATGATTCAAATGAGAGTGACAAGCTGAGAGATAATAGATATGACAATCAATGCATACGAGCAACCAATGCTCTGACACCAATTGTAGGTTTTACAATGCGTTGCGCACGTTGATATGGATCACTATCCAGTAGCTTTGATTGGCTAACACTTATAAAAGAGTAGCTCGATCAATTTTTTTAAGTGATTTAAAGATAAGGGAGATTAAAACACATTTAAGCTAGTCTAATCTCCATGTTAAACACAACAAGCTAGTAAGCTAGTGTGTTAGATTTGCGGAAGGGGAAATTAGCTACAATACTTCGAACTTAAGATTTTTAGATGATAAGTTCAGCTCAAATGAAAGGATTTCCCAAGGTGAGAACCCTAAGAATCTACTAAGCGCAGGATAACACTCACCACTAATAGATTATATTAATCAAGAGTAATTACAACACTTTGTAACACTCTCTCTCAACACAATCCGCGTTCAGGTCAATAAAAACCTCTCCACACTCAAGGTGATTTAGAACACACTTTAACCTCACGCGAACTTGGCAAAGATTACCTTTCCTGTAGATAACACTCTTTCCAATTTTCTCTTACTTTCTCCTCTCAGCAAGCGAGGTTTGTCTAAGCACTTACCTCTCTTCCCAGCAAGGTGATTTAGAACACACTCGTGTGTCTAACATCACCTATTTCACATATTTATAGAATTCCTAAACTTATTCTCCAAGTAAAGAAAATCTATAATCTATGGCAATGAAGAAGTCCACGTTGGCAATCCATGTGACTGATCCTTTCCTCGAGCGCATCAACGATCCCACACATTTTATGCTCCTTTTCTTAAGTAACCGTTTTGTCCACGTTGGCAATCCGTGTTTCACCCCTAGCGCTTCCTTCGTTCGACCAACTTGGCAATCCCTTATCATCCTTATCCATAGGTAGAAACCCATTATCCTATCCTTAAATTCTCGGCCTTCCATTCACCGTGCCCGAATTCACTACGCGTTGGTGCATGATTTCTTTGTAGGACTTCACTTGTTGGCACTTGATCACTTGTAAACTCTCTGAGTTTGAAGCGCGATCCACTATCTCGCGGTGACTCTCTTCGCTTTAGCTAGTCCTTCTGTCTTCACAACTCATAACCTGGGTCTTTATTTTCTTCTCTAGCTATTCTTGAAAAGATTATCACACACAATGAACATCAAATACTTATGTTAATCATCATCAAAACAAGCAGAATGACTGAGCTAGCTAGTTGCACACTCTAGCTCAAATCAAAACAAAGAGTTTCATTAGTTGGCCCGGATCATAAAACGGACATGCTCGATACCTAAATAAGTGGTTTTAAATAAGAAAATACATGAATGAGTGAATAGGATGAAAATAAGCAACAAAAAGTATATGTGGTATTGCTTGAGTTAAGTTGTGGTATTTTTGGTGCTTTCGATAGTGTTGGAGTTTGTGATACCTTATTATAAACTATGAATCATGTCAGGAAAAGAAATTGTCATTGGTTTGATCTTGCGTTATTATCCTTCATATATCACTTTGATAGAGACAACTTTTGCATATTTTATAGATTCATTGTCACGTTCATGCGTAGGACAAAAATTGTTCAAGTTAGGGGAATTGTTGATGCCATGCATTTTGGTTTACTTTAGAGTCGTTTTGAGTCTTGCATTGTTTTTCTTTTATATATTTTGGTAGAGTCCGAGTCTATGCCCATGCTTTGATGATTGCAGGTAGTTTGGAGCGGAAGTGTTGATTGAAGACCACTACTGTCAAGTTTTTCCATACTCGTTAAGACCGACGTGCATAATGGATAAGTGTGTTCATTGCAGTTTAGTTGAGGACAAGCAAGGTCTAAGTGTGGGGGTATTTGATAGGCGATATATTGCATAGAGCATCCAAGGGTCATTAGCGTCATTTATAGGTGATTTGGCAATGTTGTGGAGCACAATACTGCAATCCGGATCTCGCAGGGAAAATGCGTTATTCATGAGTATTACAAGAATTTGAGAGAAGGCGAAGAGAAGATTGACAAAGAAGCGAAGGCACGACCGCGCACACGAAGACGTAGTCGCGGAGGGCAACAGATCCAAGGGCGAGACCGCGTCCTAGGTGGAGCGACCGGGCCACTGGTCGCGAGTCAGGATGCCAGAATTACCTAAGCACGAACGCGCCTACATGGGCTCGACTGTGCCCCTGTTGGGCCGGTAGCGCCAAGAGTTTTTTTCTGCGAGATTCACTTCGGCCCTTTGATTGCTTTCTGATGGAGATTCAGGCTGGGCTTTTTAGCATTACTTTCTTTATGTTTTAGATGAACAAATAGGGTTTGAGGAGCCTTGCCTCCTTATCACACATTACCTTTTCTAATTTTACGTTATTAAGAGCATTATGTCAGAGTAGTCTCTTTTGCTCTGTTCAACAGTTGAAGCCATCGGATAATCGGTTTGTAAGACTTCTACTTTTGTTCCTATTCATATTTGGTTGTTTGATTTCTCTTGCATCTAATTATTCATTGGATTTAATTTATCTTTCTGGCCTGATCATCTAGCTAGAATAGATCTTTTCATATTGCTAGGGTTTGACTTGTCCTAGATGGATGGTCCTATCTTTGTTTAGAAAATCAATGCATGACATAGTTGGGATTAGTATTTTTGAGAGATTTGATTGTGTGTTAAACATCAACTGAAGTCAGTGGTACTGCATGCACCTATCTAATCATGAGTTCATTGTTGCTTGATTGTTAGATCTTGATAATTTCAGGATTTTAGTTGAGTAAGGGTTATTAGTACGAGTTGGACTAATAACTATACAAGAACAGGGATAAGGATAACCATAGATTATGAATTATAGATGAACTAGATTATCATTAGAAGTCAATGATCGACCAATCTATCTATTGTGTGAATACTTGTTTAATGAAGTACTTTATCATATTGTTTTACAATCTTAGTTAGTTTAATTGTGTTCCAATTCCCCCTTTGATTACTTTACAAGTTGATCATATTAAGAACACAAGACCTGATAAGCTACCTCCATGTGGGATTCAACCCTTGCTTGCCACTTAACTAGGTAGAGTTGCTCGTTAGAAATATTACTTTGTGTGGATTTGATGAGGGCTGGGATCAAGATAAAAAACGAGTGTAAAAGGATATATATGTGAATGTTACACTTACTCTATAATCAATGAAGAAAAGCTATCAAACTAGTATCCAAAGACTAGCTCTCAACAAAGCGAGTATAGATATGAATGATTCACTTGTTGAAAACGTTTATAGAGTAGATTTGAATCTACTAGCTCTTAGATAAGAGTATCTCGATTGAATAGCTTTAGTGTTTAAGATATGTGGAATAACAAGGGAAAAACTACAATATGAATATTAGATTATTAGATGAAAGATTCAGCTCAATATGCACTGAGATACTTGGCAAGCTGAGAACCCTTGGCAATAATACATGCCCGGGATGAAACTCACCAATATATTGAATATAATGGACAATGAATTACAAGGCCTTATAACTCTATACTCATTACACTCACGTTCAACTCCCTTATAACGATTGTTGCTCTCAAGTTGTATAGACGACACTCGTTCCCTCAGAGATCACAAACTATGCCTCAAACACTCAACCTTACTAACCTCCCAGCTTTCAGTCATGTTCCATCCGTCTAAGGCACTAAATGTACTAACTCCCAGGCTTTCCTGATCCTGTTGGGTTTGTGCTAGCTAGACTTTCTCTCCCTCTCGAGGTTTTCCAAGGTCGTGCGAATGCATATAACTATCACAACTATTTATAGAAATCCTATACTTCTTCCCCAACTTAGAAAACTCTATACAATAGTGTAATAAAGGAGATTGCCACCTTGGCAATCCGTGTGTCCAATCTTCAGGCAGCTCCTCCACAGATTTCTCTTTTTTCTTAAGCAACAAACTTGTAACAAACTCTGCCACGAGAAGCTCTATAGAGGTATGGTGGGATCGCTGATGTACTTAACCGCCTCTAGGCCTGATATTGTTTTTGTAGTTAGTCTATGTGCATGATTTCAATCTGATCCAAGGGAGTCTCATGTAGCTATCATCAAGCGAATCTTTCGCTACTTAAAAAGGACTGACAATTTGTGTTTATGGTACCCTAAGAACTGTGATTTTACCCTTGTTGGATATACATATGTTGATTATGAAGGTTATCTCATTGATCAAAATAGCACCTCCGATATGACTCAGTTCCTAGGCACTTTCCTTGTTTCTTGGGGATCTCGCAAGCAAAACTCATTAGCCCTGTCCACCACCGAGGCAAAATGCATAGCGGCTGCTTCATGTTGTGATCAACTCCTATGGATCAAGCAACAACTCAAGGACTTTGGTATTTTCATGGGCTCAATTGAAATAAGATGTGACAACACTAGTGTGATTAATATATCAAATAACCTTGTGCACCACTCTCGAACTAAGCACATTGATGTGTGACATCACTTCCTTCGAGACAATGTGGAGAAGAAAAACATAGAGCTTACCCATTGTAGGACTGAGGATCAAATAACAGACATTTTCATCAAGGCCCTCAACAAGCAACCATTCGTCAAACTCAGACTTCTTTTGGGATTGATCCCCATCCATTAAGCATCTCCCTCTGTAAGCTTCTACCCTTAGACTCATAGAAAGTATTGCTTCTTTTAAACTTGGGAACTTAGGACTATTACATGCGCGAACCTAGCTTATACTCCTAGGAGTATTCGTCTCTTGCATGCTTTGTGTGATGCTTAATGATAAACTCTTGCTAGGCCCTTCTAGGATTGTACTAATGCTTGCTAAAATTTGATTCCTATGCATGCTCTTCATTTTCAAGCCATGATATATAAACACGATGATTTCATCTTAACAATATCATCAAGCACCCCAAAAATGATTCGTGTTTATGAGCGAGTCCCTTAGCCTTGATCTTGGTGTAATATTCCCTATGACCAAATAATCCCACCTGGGAATATTCACCAAGATGGCAAAGAGCCTACCTATATATGTTGAGCACTTGTTTTTTTTTGAAACAGCTCCAATGTCCCTTTGTTTGTTTGAATTTTTTATGTGCGTAAGCAAGTTAAATTATCCCACTAAGAATGGGAACTGAGACACAACACCTAAAGTCTTAGGGACCGAGTAGTATGAGAAATGACAAGCGCAGAATAAAGGTAAATAGCCATGGGGACCGAGTAGATGGTGTGAACTGAGAAGCAAATACTAGTACAAAGTGCAGAAATGAAGGGAACTGGTCATAGGGACCGACAAAAATATAGGGACCGAGCATCTCAACAGAAGCCTATTTCATAGGCAATCATCACATGTCAGTTCCCAATGGTCACTTGCTCCTGCGAAGATCGAGGCGCCAAATCTGATCCGTTGAAGATATATTATGATTGGACCGTTGCACATCCACCATAAATACCCCTCGTCCCAGATTCATACCCCCTTTACCGCTCTAATACTATTTATCATCTCTCTCACCTCATACTCTCCATTATTCTCTCTCTCACACACAAGCTTCTCCCCAAAACTCAAATGGCGAACCCAATTAACATCATTCCTTAGAAATGGGACGAATACCTATAATACAAGGCTTTCCTCGACACAGTACCCACTGCATCCTCAGTTCCACCACCTTCACCACCATCTACCTCCCAAGCACCTCCTCCGGTGACAAAAGCCCTTCAATTCCCAACAACTACCGTCCCGGAGAAGCAGCCTACACATCCTCCTCCATCTCCACCACCTCCTCCACCGGCCAAAACTACTCCTTCTGACCACTCTTCTCCTGCTCCATTGGAGGAAAACCAGCCAAATAAAGAACCTATCCATTATGTCTCCTCCACCACACGAAATGCCTCCTCCTCCGATTCCACATAACACACACCCACGGCCTCATCTCACAAAGAGAGTAATCCTCAGGCCTTAGCCCTTACCTCTCCAACTCTGAAACTCACCCTTCCTGACTCTCAAAACAACATGCCTCCCTCAATGGCCATTACAAACTACTCCTTCCTCCACCATTCACAAAAGAGCCAGAGGGATCTTATCTAAGGCGATTGTCACCACGGAGAGCGACTCCGCCTACAGACTGCCTCCAGTGCAAGGCAACTTCACAACAAGGATGGTGATCGAGCTGATTATCATCGGTCAAAGGTTTTGGAGCACCCTCAGCCCAGCCGAGTTCGACGTCGCTGCAACGGTCGCTTCCCTAGAAAGAACTTGATGGTGCAAGCTGAAGGTCGATCCTTTCACAGTTGACTTGGATAAGGAAAGAAAGCTCTACAGTGCACTTGTTCCTTTTCCCCTCTCTCCTATTCAGCCTTACTCTGTATCTCAAATTCCGTGGGGTGATGAGTCGAGGACAATAAAACATCAAGCTCGTATCAAAAGTTCTCAGGCTCCGCACAGGAAAAGGGTATGCCTCTCTTTCCAAGAAAAATTGGCCCCCAGGCAAGGCGGAAATGGTCGAGATCCTGGTAAGAAAGGGAGGCCGAAGGAGATCAAAATGAACATGCTTAGCTTCCGCACTAAACTATTTCACTTCATAATGCTTCTCAATGTTATACCCAGACAAGAGAAGCGGGATACAGTGACAATCACAGACGCATGTTCGCTTAGGGAGGTGATCGAGGGAAGCATAATTGACACGTCGCGCCTCATTCTCTCCCACATACTGACTGTCAAAAGGCCCATGAACCACACGCTCCCTTACCCAAATATTGTCAAGAAGATCATGGTGGAACTTGGCATTTACCGGCCTGTGAAAGATACCCCTCTTGTGAGCATCATCACATAAATCGGGTTGTGGAGATTGGTGAAGCATGCAGGAATGGAAGAGAATCCAGAAAAGTTCAGATTAGGCCCCACTCCCAAGCTGAGAACAAGCCGGAAATGAGATTTAAGCCTAAAACCAGAGCCCCTCCAAAATTAGAGCCCATGCTAGAGCGCATAACGAGCCCAGTAAAAGTAAAGAAGTCGTTGCTGCCTGCGACCATGAGCTCTGAAGAGATCCAGCTCGGAACCCTAGATGTCATCCTCTAGACCAATAGGCATTTGGCAGGCCTGTGCCGGATGATTGATTGGCACTTTCATCATATGAAGGCACTCATGATCGGGCCCCTGAATGAAGGACACCTCATCGACTATGAGGATGAATACCATTGGTAGTGACTCAGCTGTGCTCTGAGTTCCCTTAGGCTCATTTAGGAAAAATCCAAAACTCCAAATATATCTGATGTATTTTTTGCTCTTTTTGCTTTTCTGTGTATGTTCTTATTTGTTTAACTTAATTTAAAGTGTGAATTGAATCATTTACCTGCTTTCTCATGTTCGTACTAAGAAGTGCTTGACTTGTTAGTTTTCTTTATCATCGCTTAATCATTCCTCTAGAGAGCACACACATAATACTCTTTATTTTCCCTTGATTTATATTTAGCATAACCTTTTCAAGGTTGATGATACTATTTTCACGTTTTATGATACTACTTTCAAGCTTGATGATACATTTTCAAGCATGGTGCCACTTTATCAAATGAGATGAAAGTTTTACAATGTTTATGACACTATTTTGAAGCTTGATGAAACTATTTTGAAGCTTGGTGATAGTTTTTTAAGGTTGATGACACTATTATCAAGGTTGATAATACTATTTTCAAACCTTATGATACTTTTTCAAGGTTAATGAAACTATTTTCAAGTTTGATGAGATTTTTTCAGGGTTGATGTCACTTTACAAGTTTGAAGGCACTTTTTTTAAGGTTGATGGTAATATATTTAAGGTGGATGACAAGCTTAATGACATTTTTAAAGTTGATGAGAGTACTTTTCAAGATTGATGACACTATGTTCATGTTTGATAACAATTTTTTAAGGTTCATAAAACTATTTCCAAACTTGATATATTTTTTACGGATGAAGACACTTATTTCAAGCTTGGTGATATATATTTTTAAATTTTATGGCACTTTTTTAGATGGATGGCACTATTTTTAAATTTGGTGACACTATTTTCATGATTTCTAATATTAACGGAATAAGGTCATCAACCAAAATGTTTCACCAATAAAATATTGAAATTAATGGAAACATATCATCAACATAAAAAGTGTCATCAATAGAAAATGTGTCATCAGCAAAAAAAAGTCATTACTGAAAAAATGTCGTCACCCGAAAGTGTCATGATTGAAAAGTGTCATATTTGAAAAAGTTTCACCACCTCAAAGTGTCCTTAGGGGTTCGATTTAGACATCGAATAAAATAGGATTAGTTTTCTAATCATATATATAATTAGGTTATCCAAAAAAATAGCCCTTTTACTATTATAATATATAATAAGGATTTTAACACTAAATCTACAAAAAATTAAAAGTCCAAAATTTAAAAATACCAACATATTTTTAGACGTCTCAAAACTAATGAAACACTATTTGAAATTATGAATTTAATTAACAAGTATTGAGAAAAACAAATATTTCTAAAAGAATATTTTTTATTTTACCATGTTTAGTTATCAGTATTGTTGGTTTTTGCTAAAAAAAACATTATGGAGATTCCCTATTGCATATATTGTAGTTTAGTTCTGAATCTCAAAGTCATAAAACTTAAATTGTATAAGATACTTATGATTCCAAAACTCGAAACACCTTAAGAAAAAAGTGTGATTCCACACACTTGTTATTTTGGACTGGGAGATGTAAAGTTTTTCATCATAACACCGTGATCTAAATCCACTTATGGTGATTTTATCCTTACACCTTTTCTTAGGGTACAAAATGGTGTTGCAAAATTAGAAAGAAAATGTCTCAATTGATGGTAAATTTGTTACTTAAAAGGCATCAATTATAAGTACCGAAAAGATGCAGAAATTTTGCTGATAAGAAAACGGCATGAATTATAAGCACCACAATGATGTTTCTGAGCTCTTGACAACAACATCAACCACATTATATCTTCGAAGATTCAATGCACATGGAATTCGATAAATATACTTGCATTTTTTGTATTTCAAAATCATTTCCTGGATTTTCTTTTCATCTTCATAGGAATGGGTTTTCAGGATATATTTTCCTCCTTATCTATTCTAGTCTTTCTTTATCTAATTAACCTCATTATGGAGATGAAATGTTAAATAATAAGTAACCTTATTGTTAATGCAGAAGCATTAGCATAAGCTTAATCTACTCGAACCTCTACATCAGATGCACCCTTTTTCTGGTTTAAAAAGGGGGAAACACATAAGTAATGTTGCATAGAAAGGTATGTAAATCCGTATATAGGTCCAAGAAACTCTTCAAAATTGAAGATGAACTTGAATCGCTCTAGATCTCACTGATTCCAAGTTTGAAGATAAAGTAGCGTGCAATAGAGATTCCGATGATACACTTAATGGAATTGCCCCAAACAAAAAACAATACAAGATATAGAGTTATAATCAATTTACGGATTGAGGAGAATAAAAATTGAAAGGCTTGTAATACCGTGTAGTCGGGCTATTGATATAGGAAAGCATCATTGCAGCAGTGTAATGACAGAGGTTGGAATGGATTTGATTTTGCAAGGAAGGTTAAGTTCATGACCTATTGAGGACGGTTGAAATCATGGTATACGAAATTATAAACTATTCAAGGAGAAAATAAAAACGCCTCCTTTCGCAACGAAGATGGGGAAATTAACTAGAAGTAAGTGATATTCCTAAGGGCAAGGAAGCGAGATAACTTTGGTTCATCATTAAATCACAAATCCTAAATGTGCTCCTCCACTAGGAGAGATAAGTGGAAAATTATCATTAGGTTTTGAGAAAGTTCGATTATATTGCCTATCTACAGTCACAGGAGAGGTATTTATAGAATCCCTGTAGACATGAGCTTGTGTCACGTTAGAGTTATGATGTGCGTGAATGGTAGCTTGTAACGCTCCTATGAATGACAGTGGTAGAAATTGCTGTGTAAATGCAACTTGTAGGTTGAAGAAGAGTACAATCTGCACTAAATTGGGCCATTTATTGTTGTTGGTCCGATGGAGGTGCTGGAATATGGAATGCCTGATACACTGTTTTGTATAGAGATAGTAATTAGTGTGTAGTGTATAGTTATTACTATTGTCATTTATTGTTTTTTTGTTACTCTAAAATTATACTAGTACACAAGATATAGGATTAAGATTAAGATTAAGATTAAGATATATATTATAAAATTAGTTCAACTTTATATATTTGGTCGTACAGATATATATGCTTATATAATAATTATTGAATTAAAGATGAAAATTAAGGTATATTGTCAACATATAATATAGACAAGAAATATAATTTGTTTCATTTTATGTAGTTTAATTGTGTCTTTTTATAAAGAGATAATATCTATTAAAAGTGTAATTTAAATAAATTATTTGTAAAAAATTATTATATGAAAGTGATAGACCATTAAATGTGTTAAAAATCTAATTTAATTAAATTATTAGTAAAACTCAATATACAAAGTGAAGGAGTATTAAATGTGAATGAATGGGATATTTATTATTTTTCTCCTATACTAAGTTTACAGAAACCTATGATCTTACTGTTCCTGCTTCGCACGGGCTTTATATATAATAATATTTTAGCTTGCGTGATAAAATTGATTTTTAGTCCGTGTAGTGTGCATTATAGCAATTATCTATATTTCTTTCATCTAGTCTAAAAATAGGTCTTATTTTAATCATTATAATATATCTATATATGTTATACACAAACTTTTATTTATGTTACTACATAATAAAATTGAAATTTCACCACCTTCTAAAAATATAGCCTTTTGATTTGGTTGATTTTAGTACTTGTGCTAGCATAGATTGTAAAATAACTAGAATTGAAGATTGTCAGTCTATTTTTCTCTTCTTTTTTGTATATAGAGGGTGATTAGATTATAACTGGTGGTTATTAGTGCTGTTATTTATTTGGTTTTTGGAATTCTAAGAATTGTATAAGATATGATATCGAAAGAATATAAATGAAACTAAAGAAAATTATAGAAAGTATTAGGATCATTGAATGGTTTTAAAATCATATAACTTTCCATTGATTATATCATCGTCATCATTATTATATTTTACATGGTTTTCAAAATTATGAAACTTTAAATAGATTGAGATTAAAACAAGATTATTATAACACTATGAATATTCTATGGAACATTAATGAAAATTAAAAGAGAGTAAATATTAAAATGATGATTATTATTATTATATAGAATTTTAATAAAGAGTCTAGGAGAGCAAAATTAAATTGCTTCTAAAAGCGATTATGGAGAGTGAAAGGGTCATTTAATGATTTTAAAATCATGTAACTTTTAATTAAATAATTTTGAAATCATTTAACTTTTTAATAGATAAGACTAATACTTGGATTCCTTGAATTCAACATGTAAATTGTTTTTAATTTCTTCCATATATTGTCTTTTTATTGACATGAAAAATGATTATATATATATTGTATAAAATTATGTTGTTGCATGATAATCATAAACTCCAAAGAATTGTCTGATCACTAATTCATAATTACTGTCATATTGCTTGGCTCAATCAACTAGTAATTTATTCATAATGAATTTCATTATTCTATTGATGTCTTTATGCTATGGTGTTCACAATTTGAAGGGGTTACGACTTTTACGGTTAGGTTTTATGATATATAGGTCTTGTATAGTTATATTTCTTATTTATGTTTTAATTTCCTAAATATTTAAATTGAACTAAAATATCTCTCCTACCGAAAAACTGGATTGAATGAAAATTATATATGTGATTTATATTTATTGAATGACAGTTTGGTATACGTTATTTTAAGGAATATTCAGAAGTATCCTTTTAGTTCAAATGCAATTCAAGAAAAGTGTTGAATATTTTCATTTTCGGATAGATCGTTGGTAGACTTGCCAAGCTGCTAATATGTTTTGTTCTCGATCAATTTAAGACCAAATTATTCAATTGGATAATGTTGAAGTCGGGTGACGTTTTTACCAGTAGTCGGGTTACTTGGGATAATCAACCGGTTAAAAATATTAACTTTTAAAAATTTAATTGCATGTTGAGATACCTTAATTGGCTAATTTTATAGGGAAATTTATGATGTTCGAACTAATAAAGCTCTTATTAAAAAGTTGTGTTAAAAATGCATTTATGAAAAAGAAAATTATAATATAAACCGACTCATTTGTTGATTTTCAATCTAAAAGTATGATAGAATAGGATATGATAGTATAAGATATGATTATATTATTATTACTTGTAAAACTCCATATATAAAGGTGAAGAAGCATTAAATTTAGACGATGCAAATGGATCGCTTGGGTTCAGGTTGAGCGGGTTCACGTTCAAATAGGATTAGGGTTGAATGAATTGATATATTTTTGGGTTGAACGGGTCGGGTCGGGTCGGGTCGGGTTGACCCATCAGGTCAAGAATGTTGTTTTAATGATTTTTATAGGAATAAAATAATAACAGTAAAATACTATTATCATATAATATTTTAAAAAAAATAGTACTTTTATATTGTTTAACTTATTATGTGTAATTATTTTTTTATTAAATTAATTTTCCAGGTCATGTTCGGGTTGGGTCGGGTTTGACCTATTGATTTTCGGATAGATCGAGTTAAGTATCTTTTCGGATTAAATCTGGTCCTACCAATTAGGTTATGGTCGATCCAACGGTTGGGTTGACTTTTTCAAGGTCTAAATAAATATATTAAATTCTAATTAAACTATTTGTTAAACTCAATATATAAAAGTGAAGGATCATTAAATGTGAATGAAGGGGGTCATTTTTTGTTTTTCTCCTATGTTAAGTATATAGTATAACTACAAGGGTGTGGATCATGCCTCGCACGGGCTCGAATATAGATTATAATTCATCATTATTATATATTTTCTATAGCATATCATTAATAATTCATATATGTGACATTATCATTATACTTTGTTGTTGACATGAGGACTCGAGTGTAGATGATAATTCGTTTTTGTTATATGTTTTCTATAGTGTATTATCAATACATTTTTTATCTGATTTTGTTATTATAATTTGTTTTTATTTATTACTAATGAACTAATTATTATTATCTCTCTATATATTTAGTTTTTGCAAGAAAGGATATATATCTATGTACTCTCTAATTTATAGAGTTGATTTATAATTGTAGAAACTAGTATATATTAAAAAAATATATTTTCTATAAACAATAATAATACAATAAAAATACTATATAAATATTATTAGTCTGGTCTTCGTCGAGCTACATTTCGAAAAGTCCAAGAAACCTAACTAATTCAGCCAAAGAAAATGATTTCTGTAAAGAATAATAATACAATAAAAAATACTATACGAATATTAATAGTCTAGTTTTAGTCGAGCTACATTTCAAAAAATTCCAATAACCCTATCTAATTGAGCCCAAAAAAATGATAATCATTTGCTTTTTACATATACTAGACAAAGGCGCTGGCGCAAGCGCCCGTGAATTCTCACCATATAATTTTTCTCATATAGCAAACTAACAAAAATGAACATAAAACTTAGAATTTAGATTCTATTATGATAGGTTTAACCAAAACCATACCAAAAACAAAATTACAATATTACAAAAACTTAATCGAATCCGTTCATTTTCGTGTAATTTGCCCTAAAACCGGAAAAAGAAACACCTCTTATAAAAGATATCTAATGACACTCTAAACAAAATGCATCAATTCAAATCCTACCCATGTTGTATTATCGAATAGATTCATCCATATTATTAGTTCCCTAATAATATACATGATGATGTGCTCAATTAACCTACCTTAGAGAATGTCCATGAAAGAATTGTAACGAAGTAATAGAATAGGACATTATTGAGATAATATTGTATGTTACTCTCATCCTCCAACCAGTCTGTCATCTCCTCTTATCCAACAAGATGATATCACTTCTTCATCAATCTTGCCAGTTGGACAAAATCCTTATCTATAAAAGCGTCAATGTCCGACTCCATCATCTTCTCAGTAACTTCGATTCCTCCACTGACAACATCTCCCCCTCCAAGTACATCCACCACGAAGTCATTTTGATCACGGGCATCCATTCCCACATCGGGACACCTTCTTCCCCGGAGGCTCCAATTCCCTCATCCACGCCCGATAGTGTCACCAAAAGAATCCTGAGCATGGCGGTCCTCTAGATGACATTGAGAAGATAATAGAGTCGATCCAATGATGAACTGGATGAGTCCACAAATCATTTTCTAAATGTGTCAATGACTTTATACTAAACTCAATCCATAGAACTGAAATCATTAGCTGCTAACTTGTGCAAATAATCACTTCTATGTAGCTCCAAATGCGTTAGAATGAGCAAGTTGCAATTAGAAAAAAAATCAAAAGCATTCCTTGAAGTAACTAATTTGATTAAATTCATCACAAATATGCAATCTTATAACAAAGTTTTGAATTGGTATTATGCAAGTTCCAAAAGTAAAGAAGCTGAAATGTAAAACCATTGCCTTTTTTGACGCAAATGAAGTAAAATTGTATACCTACAACTAGCTTGTGATTTAAGGGTAATTTGTATGCTTATTTTTCAAACAGACAGACCACATTGACATAAGAGACACGAAAGTTTTCCCAAAGAAAAATGATGCACAAAAGGATAAATGTAGTACAAAGAGTAGCATCCAGTGGAAAGCCAAGAGAACAAGAACCAAATAAACAAATATGGAAAACAAAAGAAAAATATACCTCAAAAGTGCTGGAAATGAGACATTTGAGTTGAGTTGTATTCAGCTGAGGGACAAATGGAAGAACATACACTGTTGGCATGCACTTTGCAATCAACCTGCAGAAAACAGTATGTGGAGCTGAGAAAAAAATAGCAGTTGAACAACAATTGACAGGAAGACATGACTATAAAAACTAAATATTAAAATATCAATACTAATCTAGTGAATATATTATGCATACTATCATGCTATAATTGTACTCATGGCCATAAATCTATGCAAATTGGATCTATATAAGAAAGCATCAACAACTCAATTACCATCATTTTCTGAGCGTCTATTAATCTATTTTTTTTGTTCAAACCAGAATAAAAAATAAACAATACATTTTAGCTAAGCTACTATGAGGGATTCAAGTATCATTTTCGAAGAAGGAAGATGAAAGTAAGGGCTCCAACACACTTCATACAAGTCAAAAATACAGCAAATGAACAACAAGTAACATGAAATCAAGCATACTAACAAATGCACAACTATATATGTTGTTTCAATTGACAATGCAGAATCGGGAAGGTAAAAGGAATTTAAAAACATGCAGATTTAGAAAAGCACAAAAAATAATAAAAAGAAGTGTTTGTTTGAATTTGGAAATTTCATTAATATTTACAACTGAAAATAGCAATGCAAGATTCTAGTGGGTATAAATCAGCATGCAAAAGAGTGAGAGAGAATTTGAGGAATTTAGAAGAAAAAAATTGACACAAAGACATGAAAACAAAAGAAATTAAATAACAAAATCCATCAATCAACGTCGCAGCAGGACCAACAAAATTTTAATCAGCATGGTATAGATGCAACGACATTTGACATATGGTTAATGCAAGTATAAAAACAATTGAACAAGTCATCAATGTGACAATGCATTTTAGAATCTCATATGACCTTACAAAATTATAAGAACTTTATGCACCTAGAAAGCATAATGGAAAGTATCTCAGACCTCATTGCATCTAAAAGGAATGACAACAGAAATACATTATTAACATGAAATTGCAAAGATACGTGAACCTAGCATTAGCACTTTACTCAGATCAAAAAGTAATTTAAATTTTTTTTCAATTTTTTAAGGGAAATCCAAATAGTTAATTGAAGCAAGAAGCACTAAAAGGAATGTCAACAACAAGACATGATGAACATGAAATTGCAAAGGTCAACAAAAGATACATGAACCTAGCATTGACAGTTTAGCCAAATCAAAAAGTAATTTTACATTTTTGTAACATTTTGAAAGGAAATCCAAATTTACAGTAAAAAGGAAGTAAGAAGCATGAAGAATTAGGAAAGTGCAAAAAAATATAAACATGTCTCACTCAGGTTCTCTATCAATTAAAAATATGCATGATATGGAAGAGATTATAAGCAATGTAGAAACACAATGTTAACCTAGATGCAAATATTTCATTAGGCTTAGGGAAAAGAAGGAGGGACTCACTGAAACATGTCCATGGCCACTAAGAGAATTTTGATGAAGGCGAGTAAGCTTAGAATCTCTGTATGGGACATGAGATGCTTTCCCTTCACTGAGTTTATCGATTACCTTC
>NW_027368649.1:0-48361 GCF_046119375.1 Phyllobates terribilis | reverse complement strand
GAATCGTGCTCAACCCTAACAAAACCCCAAAAAACACATAAGGGTAATTGTGTTTCGATATATTTATTTTATAATATTCTAATTTTATGAAAGTTTCATATAAGCTTTTTTTAGCAATCTATCATGCCTGATGATCTCGATAAAACGAACAAGATCCTCCATCGATGTCAAAAGATAATGAAAATAGAGTCTATCAATAGCCATATGTTATGTAGTTCCTCTCTTCATAGTTAAATTAGTTATCTCTATCAAAAGTTATGTTCCACAAATTTCATAGATGTTAAAATCTTGTTTATACAAGGTTGAAACAAGAATTCATTTTTTACTTGAAGGTAATCTTGCATCTGTTGATGCCTAGATATCTCGTTGAGACAACACTTCTCGCCGAGAGTCTGAAGATCTACTTTTTCTCTCATTTACTAAGGGTGAGCTTGATTAAGGATGCCAAGAGTCTCGGATGGATCGTCGATCGCCTAGGGCTCCTTCTTGCTGCGGTACCTGCACGACCAAACCCAGAGGGGGTCTTCCTCTGGATTTGGCTCTCCGACGCTCAAGTCAGTCGAGGCTCAAATGAGGGATAATAGTGTTTAGGGAGAGAGAGAGAGAATAAGAAAAAAACAAGACTTTATCGCTCTGAATTTTGGCAAAGTTTCAGTACGCTAAAAAGTATCTCCCTCCGTACTCCTGATTTGCCAATATTTATCAGGGAGCGTATTTCCTCTTTCTTTGGGCTTTTGTTTCATGGGCCCTTTTCCCTTTTAAAAACAATACTTACAAGGACTGAAAGTCAGGCCCATGAAATCCGCCTCAACATCCAGCCCCGCAAGTCCCTCGAGCGATCAGATCTCGAGGGTCATGTGCCTTTGTTGGTCGAGGCGGGATTTCTTATGTCTGAGGAAATTCCTTGTGGCTTTGCTCGTCGAATTTTTTTTAAACTTACTTACCTGTGGCGGCGTCTCAAAAGGTTCCCTCGCTTGAAGGTTGCTCCCTGGAAGTTTGCTTCACTCCTCGAGGCCCGCAACATTTATCATCGTCCCTAGACCCTTCTCTCCTCGAGCGCGCATTCCCCTGAAAACTAGCTCTCTCGTGCATGCCATTTTTTTGAACTCTTTTGAAAATAAACCGTCTTTGGGCGGGCATTTACTACTTGCTCGCCATGTGTCACCCCAAGAATTTCCGATGCTTCATCTTCTTTTGCCCTATAAAAGGGACTCTTCTTCACCAATCTCATATTTTACCGCTCTTTCTTTCTCTTCCCACTTACTCACTCTCAAGCTCGACTTAATTTTCCTTCGACGATGCCTCCTTCACCCGCTGCGTCTTTCTCTGGTGCCTGCGTCCAACCAGATAATCCATTCATCTTCTCCGATCGCCTTCTCCGACTATTCCATGACAGGTTAGTCTCCTCCTCCCTTTTCCCTTTGAGTTCTTTCAATTGCTTGTCTGTTTCTTTGCAACATGTTTTGTTGAATTTTCACTTCCTCCTTGTCTCCATCCTTTAAGTTCTTACTTGGCCGTTTGGAATGGGGAGGTGCTGATTTTGTGGTTGTCTTCGGCGGAAAACTCCGTCGGCGGTACCTGACCTTGTTTGCTCGTTTCACTATGTGAATGTCATTAATGGCGGAGACAAACATTCTCCGCCATTAATCCCCTTCAATAATGTTCGTTTGTTATTTCTTTAGCGTGGGATTCAAAACATTACAAGGGAAAACACGTTCAATTAGTCAGGTCTCATCTGTCACTTGTCCAATCATCAATAAATGTCATTACGTGACTCAAGTCACAGGCTTTTACCTTTTTACCCTTTTTCCGAATTCCGTTCCTCCTCTCGTTTGTTATTTTCATTATTTTTTTCTTTATCTTTTTCCTTTCCGGTTTTTTTGGGTGCTTCGTGAAGGTTCCCCTTTCTCGTTCGTCTCCTTATCGACGAGAATTGATTGCGAGATTTATCCCTTTCTCTTCGCGAGGCCGTTTACACCCTGAAAACTAACTCCTCTTTTCTTATTTTAGCGAGTAGTACATCTAGGGTACGGGACTCGGAGGTAAGCATTGAGGACTCGAGCTCTTTGCCGGAAAGTTCCTCGTCGTTGAGCTCCTTGTCGTCCATTTTCCGACATGTGACATCCAAAGGTGGCAACGCACGGAGGCGATCCGGGAGCGATGCGAGCCCGAGTAAACATGTGGATAACCTTCGACCTCAGAAAATTATCTACGACAACTTTCCGTTGTCCCCGAAGGTCGTGCAATACGCACCTGTCAAGGTTCCGGGAATGGTACCAGCCCGAGCTCCTCCCATGCTGATTTTAGATGGACGGGTCGCTCCAGTCCTGTTCACACTCCTAGGATACAATATGAGGCTCTCGACTTCCACCGTTAAAACTTTTCACTTAGTAGACTATGCCGCGGAGTTCACTTCCCCCCAGGGGAAGGTTCTCACATTACCGGTCTCAAACGGACGACTGCTCGATGATTATGGGTCGTACTTTTCCATCATCCACCATGCGCTTCAAGCGGGCTTACGACTACCGATTCATCAATTTATGAAGGACATCCTCGACGAGGAGAGGTTAAGCCCGACCCATATTCACCCCAGCTTTTGGAGGCATGCGCCGGTGTTCCAGCTCAGGTGCCAGGAGATCGGATACACTCCCTTAACACATCTATTTCGGGCTCTGTACAAGACATACACCTATACCCGGGGCCTTATTACTTGTTTTTGTTAGTACAGTCCCCAATACAAGATGTCAGGTAATGAGACGGGACGACCTCGTCGATGGATCTTGGTGAAACCCGCCAAGGAACACCGCGTGAACCATAGTATTCGAGTGTCTGAATGCCGTGAGTGGGTTTCTTTGTATACGGACGAGAAGCTAACTAAGACCAGGATCGACTTTTGTTCTTTCCAGAAATTGAGTTCGAATAATTTTAACAACATTGTGACCCTCGAATTTCTTGCCCAATGCGGGCTTAGCCTACTCCCTCCTCCTCTTCGTAGGGGATTTTTCTTAGAAACCTTCCTTAGATTTTTATACGTTATATGTGTTACGTTATACTTGACTTGTTTTCCGTGTCTCTTTGAACAGACTCATCCTTCAAGTTTTTGAACCTCGAGGATGACGAGGACTATCAGGTCCCGCCTCACCATGCACTGGAGAACATGGTGATCCCTGTCTCCAGCTCGACGATGCAGTATTCCGCGGACCCTCCACTGGCGCTTCTGACTACAATGATTGTTGACGAGGACTCGATCCGGTTGTCCGAGCAGCTCAAACGAAAGAAGACCAGCTCATCCAAGAACTCTTCCCATCCGAATAAAAGGAGACAGACGGGGAAAGAGGCTGCAGGGTCAGCAGTCTCGGCCACTGGCCCGGGAAACTCCGAGTATCTAAGCGCAATGGTGGGTGTCTCGAGCATGAGCTCGGACAGTTTTCTGTTGACCTTAGACCTTTCTTGGCAAACGATGAGTTGAGCAATCCCGGTGCCAAACACTCCGCCCATTATCGCAAGGATGACAAACAATGAATCGGTTGATGAGGTCTAACTATTAGCGGGGGTAGGTTCAGGTTGATACTTACTTTGGGTTGATATTTGAACTTGGTTCTTATCCTTGCCTCCTTCTTTATTTCTTTTAGGCCGTTCACTTATGCATGGATGACATGCTGAAGTTTGAGAGTGGTACAAAGAGGGCTACTGTCGAGCTATCAAGGAGTTATGACGAGCTGAGCGGGACGGTTAAGGAGTTGCGGACTCAAGTCAACAAGCTCCAAAGCGACGCCGAGAAGGAGAAAAGGGAGCTGCAGAAATTAGTCAGTGAGAAGACAGGGGAGATAAAATTACTGATCACTGAACTGACTCAAAAGAGTGAGGAGATAGTTAAGGAGCGATCTGACCGCGAGGCCCTGGCTGTTAAGAACGAAGCCCTGGATGCCGAGCTTCAATCTTTGAGGGAAAATCAAGCGGCAACAATTGAGAAGGCCCGCCAGGAGGCGATCAATGATTACACATGTGGTCACCACGAGGCCTCGCGCATGTGCTTCCTTTCTCAGTACCAGGTGTGTGTCTTCTACGAGGTGTCTAAGCTTCAGGCGGCCGAGCAAGGCTTGCCTAATTTTCAAATCGATGGGGAGAAGTTGTACGATTATTCCCTTATACCAGCTAAGTACACTCTTGCTCCCCTTGGTGCTTACATTCTGGACAATGGGAAGACGCTTGAGGCTTGGTCGGTGACCAACATTCCCTTGGAGAGCGCAATAACCCCAGGTCATGAGCGTGAAGTGCCGAGTGGAACTACCGCTTTCATGAGGGTGAAGCAAGATCGTAACGCTGCCAAAAAGGCCGCCTAGGATCCTTGAAAGATGTTGCTCCTGCTTTCGTTCTTCCTCCGTCGTCGAATGCCCCTTAGTTTTTCCTGCTTTTGATGTTTGTGAACAATGCTTGTTTTTTGGGTAGCCCCGAGGGGCTTGTAATATTACATTTATGACTTTTTTTCTGTAGTTAATTGTTATTACTCTTGAATGCTTGATTTGTTTTTTACTTCATTTTCTTTTTCAACCCTTCCTTACTACCCTTGCCTTTTCGATCATAAGTATCTGATCATATGTGAGAAAAGTTACAAATGAGGGTTGCGAGGTGTACTTCTTGTCGGTAGGAAGTATGTAGAACGTCATGCATAAACTTTATTTGTAACTACTTAAAACATTCAACCTTACATGAGTATAGGAAGAGTTTGGAGAAAACATAAAGAGGAAATTTCTAAAAGACATATGTGATTCATTTCTCTATGTCGTGCTCCATAAAACTTGGCTCGAGGTATTCTGTGTCATAGTATTGTTCTTACATGCGTGTCGTTATGATCTAGCTATTGTTGAAGAACCATGTATAGACGTTTCTAACTCTTAGTACGAGTAAGGCACATTTTGTAATTCTGCCGGAAATTTATACTTACCCAAGCTCTATCATCTCTTAGCCTTAGGGTACGTCGAGTTGATATCTTGTCATACATAGTGGAGAGAGTTTCCTGTGACATAGTGTTTCATTGTTATTGTTGTTCTTATGATAGTTTCATCGATTTTTATAATATGTGTTTCAACATACCTTAGCCTAGGTCGGAGCCCAACTTTGAGGGATTGTCCTCTGTGTTGCATAATGTGACTGTTTGTCGTTCGACCTGCATCAATATTTTAGTTTTTGCATTGGTGATTGTGGCACGAAGTAATCGTCTCGGGTTTGCTAGGATTGTTACCTTTTGTGTTGCTCGTGACTGGCTTGAGGCGTTCAGCGCTCGATGACATAGCCCAAGCTGATTCGGTTGCTCGTGACAGGCTCGACGCGTTCAACGCTCGATGACACTATCCAAGATGAATTGGTTGCTCGTGACGGGCTAGACTCGTTCAACGCTCGATGACACTGCCCATGCTGAATTGGTTGCTTGTGACAGGCTCGACGCGTTCGATGACACTGCCCAAGCTGAATTGGTTGCTCGTGACAGGCTCGACGCGTTCAACGTTCGATGACACTGCCCAAGCTGAATGGGTTTATACTGCGATACACGTAGCTATGGGTTAGGCTCTTGTTAATTCTTTTTAGGGGTCAATATACTTGTGCAAGTATGATAGTCGTACCTCGTTCGTCCGAGTGACTATGGATCTCTCACTTGTACCGTTTATTCATCGTTAAGGCTTTGTCGAGCCATAACGTGTTTCCTCATCTATAAGATGCGAGTGCTTTTATTTTATTATTTTGATAACTAGAAGATGTATGCTTTTATGCCATGTATGAGAAGAATTCAAGATATTGATGATAAGTTACGTACCTTATGCGAGGCGTGCGAGAGTTATGGAAAATATTTGCGGAGCCGCATCATGTTCCACGAGTTCGCGATGCGGTTCCCAACACAATCTTTTAGCTTGTAAGCACCTGGGGATATTTCTGACTCGACGATATAAGGCCCCTCCCAGTTCGGGTCTAGATTTCCCCCTTCTGTTTTCCTCATTACTAAGTCACCTTTTACAAAGCCCCGAGGTTTGATCTTTTTGTTGTAATATTTGGCAACAACAACCTTGTGATTTGCTTCTTTGATGGTCGCCATTTCTCGAGCCTCTTCTCTGAGCTGTAATTGTTGTGTCATTTTCTCCTTGTTTTTGTCTTTGTCATGTTGCAGAATTCTGTCTGTCGGAAAAGGATGTTCAACCGGGACTACATCTTCGACGCCATAAGCAAGGGAAAATGATGTTTACCTTGTTTCTTTTTTAACGGTGATCCGGTTTGCCTATAACACAAGTGGTAACTGTTCGGCCCATAGGCCTCTCGCACTGTCGAGTCGCTTCTTGAGGTTTGTTACTATGCTTTTGTTCGCAGCCTCGACCTGGCCGTTGCAATGAGGGTGTGCCACAGATGCAAACTTCAACCTGATTCTGAGGTCTTTACACCAATCGACAAGATTTAGTGTATTAAATTGTGGGCATCTGTCGATGACTATGTCATGGGGTTGTCCATATTAGCATATGATGTTTTTCCATAGGAACTTCTGTATAGCTTGGACGTTCGTTCTGGCTAATGGTACTGCCTCGATCCATTTAGTGAAATAGTCGATTGCGACAACAATGAGTTCTAGCTGCCTTGGTGCCTTTGGTGAGAATGGACCTAATAGGTCTAATCCCCACATTGGGAACGGGCAAGGACCTGCCATAATCTACATCTCCACTCCAGGTTGGTGACAGCCTGGTGCATGATCTTGGCAAGCTTTGCATGACCGTGCAATATTCACGACATCCTCGCGCATTGAGAGCAAAAAATGACCATGCATGAGGATTTAAAAACTAAGGACCTCCAACCAGCATGCGTGCCGCATAATCCAGCGTGGAGTTCGACGAGCATTTTCTGACCTTCCTCTCTCGATAAGCATCTCAACTCGCGCGTCATTATGCCTTTTTGTACAGTTCTCCTTGGCATGTGAAAAATCTCGCGACTTTCGCCTTTAGCTTTTTCCGTTCGCGAGGATCTTCTAGGAGCTTGTCCATCGACAGGTACTATAGTATTGGAGTTTGCCAGTCGTCCACTGGGGTGTTGATTGACACCATTTCAAGCTGTTCAAATTTTTTGTGTGCTAGTAGAGCAGTACCAGATTGGCCTTGCTTTTTGTTCCTGTTTCGTGTCGACCAGGTGTGCTCGAGAGGCGATCTTTGCAAGTTCGTTCTCCTGCTCGTTTTCATTCCTCGGAATGGCAGTGAGGATGAAATGTTTGAACATGTTCCGTAGCCTTGCAACACGAGCCTGGTACTGAGGTAAGGTTCCTGTTCGCATTTTGTATAATCCTTGTACTTGTTGGAAGACCACCTATGAATTGCAAAAACACTCAATCTCTTCGGCTTGCTCTTCGAGGTCTATCTCAAGCCCAATGATCAGTGCTTCATATTCTGCTTCACTGTTGGTGGCACTGAATTCAAGCGTTACTGTGTGTTCATACATATCATCCCCAGGTGAGAATAGTGCTATCCCTGCACCTTACCCCTCGTTGTTTACTGCGTCGTCGATGTACAGTATCCATGGTCTATTCGCCAAGCATGGTAACTCCCAGAGATCTCGGAAGCTTGTTTCAACATTGAAATCGGCCAACATCTGGGCCTTTATGGATGGGCGAGGGTGGTACTCGATATCAAACTCTGATAAATTGATGACCCACTTGGTCATTCTCACAGATAGGGTGGGCCGATGTAGGATTGCTCGAAGAGGAAGGTTGATTAACACCTTAATGGTGTGCGCATGGAAGTACGGTCTGAGCCTTTGCGCTGCCACAACTAGGGTGAACACCGCCTTCTCGACAGATGAGTATCGGCCTTCAGCCGACGACAGTGCCTTGATAAAAAAAGTATATAGGTTTTTGCTGTTCACGAACGAGGAATGCGATTGATGTTCTAGAATTTGATGCAAGATACAATTGCAATACTTCGCCCTGGGTGGGTGAGGATAGAGTTGGCAAGTTTGCTAAGTGTTCTTTGAGGCTACTGAAGGCTGCCTCACACTTGGGTGTCCATACGAACTGCTTCGGCTTCTTAAGGATCTCAAAGAAGGGCAGATTGTGGTCGGCGAGCTTTGCACAGAATCGCCCTAAGTAGTTAACCGACCCCATGAGTCATTGCACTTCATTCGTTGTTCTCGGGGCCTTCGGTGACCCCGAACATGCACTTCTCTTGATTAAGGCTCATTCCATATCGCCGCAGAGTACCAAACACTTCTCACAAGTCCTTTGTATGATCAGCCTAGTTCCTTCTCTTGACTACTATATCATCGACATAAGCCTCGACCACTTTGCCAAGTTGCTCGCAGAAAACATTATCCACCAGCCTTTGGAAGGTCACCCCCGCGTCCCTGAGCCCAAATGGCATGACTCTGTAGCAGAAGGTGCCTTTATCTGTGATGAATGTGGTGTGGCCCGCATCTGCTGGATTCATCATTACCTGGTTATACCCCGAGTAAGCGTCGAGGAAGCTTAAATCTTCGTGACCTGCCATGGAGTCGACGAGCTGATCAATGGATGAGAGGGGATATCTATCCTTCGGACATGCCTTATTTAGATATATGAAGTCGACACACATGCGCCATTTACCCGTGTCCTTCTTCGGGACCATGACAACATTGGCGAGCTAGGTTGGGTATTGTATGGGCTGTACAAAACCTGCCTTGAGTAATTTAGCGAGTTCCGCCGCCGCGACCTCGTTCTTTGGACCTACCTGCTTCCTCTTCTTTTGCCTTCGGGGTGCCACTCGTGGATCGATGATGATGGAATGGGTCATTATCTCAGGGGGGGATGCCTTTTAGATCTTTTGGTGTCCACGCGAAAATGTCTCTCGAGGATCCCAACATGGTCTTGATCGCTAGCGTGACCTCCGGAAGAAGTCCTTGGCCAATGTATAAGTTCTTGCCTTCCTCGCCGAACAGAGAGATAACGTGTTTTTCTACCTCTACGGAGGTCGGGGGTATGTCTTCACCTGAGCTCGATCTGGAAGCCTCTCGAGGATCTAAGTCTGCCTCGTCTTCTGTGCGAAGTGACCATCATAGGTAAAGCTGATTCGTGTGCACCGCCTTTATATCATTCCGCTATGCTTGTAGATAACATGTTTCACTTTATTCCTGATTACCTCAAGCGATGCCAGTGCCGCTCTAGGTTGGGAACTTGAGGCAAAAATGTCTGATTACCACGGCCTTGAATTGTGTCAGTGAGTCTCTACCCAAGATCGCGTTATAGGATGATGCTAGTGGGATGATAAGGAAATCGATTGCACAACTTCATTGAGGTCCATCCTCATCAACCAATATCATATCAATTGTTGCCGCTCCGAGCGCTTTTACTGAGTCTCCTGTGAAGCCGACGAGGTTACATTTTGTTGGCCGTAGTCTGGATGGGTCAAGCCCGAGCTTCTGATAAATGATAAGGAAATCGATTGCACAGCTTCATTGAGGTCCATCCTCATCAGCCAATATCATATCAATTGTCGCCACTCCGAGCGCTTTTACTGAGTCTCCTGTGAAGCCGACGAGGTTACATTTCGTTGGCCGTAGTCTGGATGGGTCAAGCCCGAGCTTCTGATAAGTGTCCCAGTAGATTATATCTTCCACGCTACCCGTGTCCACCATTACTCTCTTAACAATCTTAGTTCCTAATTGGATGTGGACGATAAGTGGGTCTGCCTTCTTGTTTGCCCACTCGACCACATCTGTGTCTGAGAACCGTAGCTGGTACGGGTTGTGAGTGGACTCGGATATCAACAACATTGGTGTTCCTGAGGGTAGTGGTGCGTTGGAGGCTCTCCTCTATTCGCGTCTACTCAGCAGTCGTGGCTCATGACATCCTGTGATCGTCCCCACAAAGTCGTCTGGTCGGGGGAAATTGGGCTGGTGTGGAGCAGGCACATGTGGATGGTTGGTCGCCCTTGAGATCGTCGAGCCTTCGTGATTCTCTTATCTTCTACCTCGGGCTCCCGATAAATGCTTTGGCACTCGGCGGTATTGTGACTGTTGCTGCGGTGTCTAGCGCACCACATCCCTTGGTCCTGGGGCATCGGTGGTCTGCCTCGGCCTCTATTTCCCTGCACGACAGCCATCATGTTGTGCATCAAGAATTGTGTATGGCCCTGATTGCCTTGTGTTTGGAGGGTTGGGGCCCTCGAGGATTGTTCAGGTTGCTTCTTGGGTCCCCACGACGCTCCGCTCCATGTGGACAGGCGTTTAGTTGATGTTGGTTCTCCATGTGCGCGAGCTCTCTTTCTCGCAAGAGTCGTACCTCTTCTTCCAACTGGGCTTTCTTTAGCTCGTCATGCTGGTTTTGCCTTTCGGCGACCTCTTGTCGAAGTCGTTGATCCTCTTCTTCTTCTCGTTGTTTCTTAGTTTCTCTCCAAAGTAGGTAGTCGTTGTATTCGGCGATCTCTTCGCTTGCTGTATGGATCCGACTCCTGATGGTATTGTTTCCCACAGAGGGGCTGGGTGAAGTAGCTGCCCGGGAACTGGACCCTCGACGTATGCTCGATGCGTTGTTAGCGCTGGCCATCTTGCATGCTCTTGGTTAACTTAATTGCATGAGGAAGAAACCACGGTCGAAGCCAGTTTTGATGCTCAAATATCTCGTCGAGACAACACTTCTTGCTGAGAGGTTGAAGATCTACTTTTTCTCTCCTTTACTGAGGGTGAGCTTGATTAAGGATGTCAAAAGTCTCGGATGGATCGACGATCGCCTAGGGCTCCTCCTTGCTGCGATACTTGCACGACCAAACCTAGAGGGGGTCTTCCTCTGGATTTGGCTCTCCGACTCTCAATTCAGTCGAGGCTCAAATGAGGGATAATAGTGTTTAGGGAGAGAGAGAATAAGACAAAACAAGACTTTATCGCTCTGAATTTTGGCAGAGTTTCAATACGCTAAAAAGTATCTCCCTCCGTACTCCTAATTTGTCAGTATTTATAAGGGAGTGTATTTCCTCTTTCTTTGGGCTTTTGTTTCCTAGGCCCTTTTCCCTTTTAAAAACAAGACTTACAAGAACCGAAAGTCAGACCCACGAAATCCGCCCCAACAACATCATCCAACAAAATGATAGTAAAATGTTTACGAGATTCAAGTTGAACTTCAATGCTCGTTGTTTTATAGTCTAAACGACAGCTTCAGGTAATGAATGTTGAGATACATTTTTATCGCGTAAAATCAGAGTATTGCTTAACGTCGCATTTAAAATGGTTAAACTTCACATCTTGAAACGTTGCACCTTTAGAATGATATTTGTTAAAAGGGTATTGCTTAACATTGCATTCTAAGATTATTAAACGTTTAAATGGAATGTTTTAAAATACGATATTTAACAATTTCAAGGTGTGGTGTTAAGCCGTAAAACTATATGCTACTATGTTAGCTTTTCTAAAAGGGTTATTTGCCGAAAACCACCCCTATATTGGATAATTGCCGAAAACAATTCCTATAATCACCTTCGTTACCCAAAAACCACCCTCACCCTAGTTTCGTTCATGATTCTGTGAAGTTGGGGGACACGCGCTGTTTAACACCCGAATCTCAGTACTTCGAGTATTAAACAGGATCGGAGGTACTAAAGGGAAGTAGCTCACCTGTTTTCATTTTGCACTGTAAAATGGCGCGTGTCCCACCATCGCCACCAGGATCGGAGGTACTAAAGGGAAGTAGCTCACCTTGTATTTATAAATAGCTGTGAAGAGGTCGTGGATCTCGAATTTTGAGAGAACGACGATCGTCGCTCCGGTGGCTAGTAGTCCCGTCGCGAACGCCGCCATACCGTAGATATGGAACATCGGAACCGTGCAAATGAATGTCTGCGGCGATCGATCTTGTCCGTCCATCTTGAAGCGTTGGATTGCCGTCTGGACCATCGCGATCAGGCTTCTGTGAGACGAAACCACTCCCTTGCTCGGTCCAGTAGTGTCGGAGGAGTACAGCAGCGATGCGTAGTCGTTTTGCGTCACTCTCTCCTTCAATCTACTCTCGTTAGGTTTCGTCTCCATCAATTCCTTCAATGTGGTGAATTCTTCGAATCCAGCGCCAGATCTGCGACTTTTATCCTCTGTGATTAGGATAATTGGTAGATCCTGGTATCGGATATGAAATCGGGTATTAAATGGCGCGTGTCCCACAACTTCGGGTATTAAACAGAATCATGGACGGAACTAGGGTGAGGGTGGTTTTGGGTAATGGAGGTGATTATAGGTGTGATTTTCGACAATTATCCAATATAGGGGTAGTTTTGGGAAATATGGCCTATTATAGAGATGGTTTTTGGCAAAAAGTTCTTTCTAAATAATAATAATCCACGATAAATGGATGGGAGAGTGCATATATATACCTAATAGACACTGATATATGTACTATCTCTTGTTTTTCTTTACAATTACTTCATTTTTCTGTCTATTTAAGAATATGGACATGGATTAAGAAGATCCACATTTGGGCTTTGTAATTTGTATAGAAAAAGATAAATAATTGGAATAAGGTTCCTTTCTCTTAATTTTTGCTTGAGTTATACACAAATTACACATGCAATGATGCAAATGGCATCGATATCCACATCAGTAATGACTAATGACCACATAATATTAAACAAAACCAAACCTAACTTTTACCTAATCTTGTACTTGCCCACTTGTTAACACCTCAAACATTAAATTATAGATTTGACTAATCACAAAAGGCATGAAAACCAGTCAAAGACTATAAAACTTGACTCCATAACAATAACTACTTCCAACCTTGACCACCACACCTTTCATCCACTTCCCTCGCCATGAGGGCATACATGTGAACTATTACAAATTAAATCACTTTTATAGGTTTATACAAGCAATCAAACCCTAAGTTCTTTATATACATTAGTTACTTGACATATCATCTACCATGGCTTAAATAAAAGGTCAAATAAATGAATTGACATGCATCTATAGATAAGATGCATATTATATAAGCTCACTACTGCATTGTGAGCTACTTGCTCATATGAATTGGCCATAACCAAACCCTAGTTAAATTAGAGCCTCGATGAAATGAAAAACCACACACTTTTCTCCCACTTTTTTATGGTATTTTCATTAGTAGTATACTTTAATTATTGTCTTGGTCTATACATAGTATATGTTTCCAGTTCTTTGTGGTTTATTAGTAGTGTCAATCTTCCAAATACCCTTTGGTGAGGAATCTGTAATCTTGACCACTCTCTTCTTATCCTTCATTTGTTGTTGTTGCTTCTTCTTTGTTACTATATCATGAATGCACTCTACTTTCTCTATGTCCACCTTCACTATATGATGATCCGACGTCCCTTTCGACGAGTAAACCGAGTACGAGCCTGGCACAAACTTGTAAGGCGAGCTCGGTGATGCTAAAATGTAGTCAACCCTAGTTCCATATTTGCACGTACCTTGCACGCCTGCAGTATTATAAGCAAACTCGTTAATTTCTTAGACTTAGGGTATGTTTGACTATTACCATTACGATGACATTTTACTTGTGTCATTTTGAAATTGTGCAGAATTACTACCCTCACTCATCAAACAACATGGAAAGAGATACCAATATGTGCAAGGCAAACACATTTATTTGGAATAGATCATTTATAATAAGAAATGGTAATATAATGTGATTGCGAAACATACCCTTAGTGTTAATGTGGATGTCATTGTTTTAAGAAAATATTAAGCGTAAACTTACAATCTTCTTGAATAATGCCTTATTTAGGGAGATCCGAACACACCCTAAAACAAGACTTTAATTCCTTATTGCATTATTTCATGACACCAAAACACACCCTAAATAACCATTTAAGCTATTTTGATGTGATTGTAGAGATGATGATCAGACTTACTTTGGCCTTTAGCAATGACAACTACAGATTCGCATTCGCCTGCAAAATCCTTTGCATCCGTGTATTGCTTGTTCTTGAGAAATCTCAAGACTTCAGCTTTAGGAGTTGGTTTTCCCATGTCTTCATAATACTGTACAAAAAGTTGGCGTAAAATTAAGAAGAATTACATTAATGTAACATCATCAAAGATTTGGAAGGAATTTTTATACTTTAACAATGTCTGTCCATCTTTCCTGGGAGTAATCCGTTTCATCGAGTGAATTAAGGCCTCCAACTAAGATATGCGGAGCGTCATTAGATTGGATTATGGAGTTAATTTGTTTCATGCGCCAATCTTCATTTAGATGATCAAGGTGGGTACTGTAGAAGTTTACTTCTCCAACTTGTGGGACATCAATAGTTGTCTTGAGGACATTCCTATACATTACCAAACAAAACCTAATTCAGATTAATCATTCAACTAATCATATGTTATTTAACTATGCAATAAAATATCAATAATGTTGTAGTAGTTAAATGTGATAGTCTTTGTCCATGAATCCTGCCAAAGATGACACAAGGACAATACGAACAATATGAAGCTCATCACATCACACTAAATTTTGTTACTTACACAAATCATATCATATAGAGCTCTAAATCTGAATCATAGATAAGATAATTGTTGGACATAAATTAACAACTATTGGGTCTGCGGGTCATATTCACAGAATTCTTCATCACTGTAAAGTAGCTGTTTCAATTAGACATAAAAACAGCTTCCATGAGAAAATGAATAAAGTGGTAGGGTTCTATAACAGTAGATTAGGACTTTTAAGAGTAGAGCATAAAATGGGTTTTAAAATAAGTAATTTTTTTTCCTTCCCTAACATAAGATTTTGCTGAATTTTAGTGGCAACCCACATGATAGGTACCACTGGGGTTACAGCACCCACCAAAGATTGAATCTTTTTTTTTACTTGCTTAATTAGTGACTGAAACTACTAGCAATGTACTATTGTCTAATGACAGCAATTAATTATATTATGGGAATACAGTATGGTTTCACAAGTGAGATTCATATGATCCACTTGGTGACACAAGTATCTAGGTCTTATTCATTTTTATATTGGCCTGCAGACGTCTAATTAAACTACTCTTTCTTCTAAGATAAGAAAAGGTTTGTAGAAGCACAATTTTAAAAACAAGTTCAAGTATAAATTTCCTTCTAGTGTTGAGTTAAAGATTCAATCTTTGTAGAAGATTGGTTACCATTTTCACAATTCTGCTAAGAAAATGTACCAAGTGACACAGTAGAATTGTACCAACAAGTAGGTTCAGAATTCAGAATGCAATGAATGATGAACATAGTACACTTACAGAAACTGAACTTTTGATATGCTTATCTTAAAAAAAGATTTCACCTAAAGAAATTTTTTACCCTTTATACAAAGATAAAGATCACCCTAATGAACTTTGCCTAATCAGTAAAATTACAAGTGTAGAGTGCCGAAAATCAACCATGCCTAGTATCTTGTTGTGGGAATATGACAATTATCATGGACTGTTGATATGATAAAAAAAGTATATGTCCCATATCTATTAAAGAAGCTTTTGCATGTGATAATGCAGGTCTTTTTCTTTCAGCTATCCAAACAAAGGATCTTTACTCCATGAAAAAACACCTCATAAAACTGCAGTGCCTTTTTTCAGCAAGAAAGTAATGTTTTTTTATAATGAAGATGATTTAAGGTATGTTAATAGGATGATAATTTGGAAATTTTGGAGCAAGCAATAACTAAATTTTTTTTCTTCTTTCTTCTGTTAGTTGTTGTTTTGTTTGTCAATTCAAATACAGATGGTAGAGTTCACCTTTTGAGTTGGAAAGGATTAGGGGAACATAGATAAGAAAACAATATAGTATACAAAACTTAGGACCAAGTCAATCTTATCATGCACATATTATACTGATATGCTAATATGTAAAGCATTTTAAGTCCGTAATTAAAACCAACAAAGAGCACGTAATGAATTAAAACCAACAAAGAAGAGGAAGAAGATGAAGGAACCTGAAATCGGAGTCATCAAAGATCTTCTGTACGCGCCACCGCTTAATTGGCCACCGGGAGAGGACAGCATTACCGTACTCCGGCGCCCAACTCTCAGCGAAGGCGTAATTCATCCCCAGGGCCGCCGCTAAATCGGACAGCGGTTTCATCTCCTTCTCCTCGTCGGCTTTAACCTCCTGCAACGCTAGTATATCCACATTAAGCTCCCTTAAAACGTCTAGTACAGTCCGATCTCCGCCTCCGTAGTTACCGGAAAAACTTTCAGTCGATCTAAAAACAGACTTTCCTTTTCCGGCAACACATTCCTCGTCTATCTCCGTCATTCTCCGGCTCCGCCCAAGAGAAATTTCGTTATCCGGGAGATTGATTGAGACCCGTAGCCTTGATTTAGCAAATTTCTCACTCTTTTCGCTGCTCGGATGTAGAGGACTCTGTTTTAGAATACTCCTTGGAGTTGAAGACTTCGTTCGGGTAACGGCGGATTTGGTGGAGGGGACGGCGGGAGCCATGGAGAAGAGAGAAGCGTTGAAGGTAGCAACCCGGATGACCTGTTTTCCGGGGGAGGGCGAGTTGGGATGGATCGCAGCCGGAGAAGAGGAAATAGCTCCGGCGGAGATAGAGGATGAAGGAGAGCGGGTTTTAGCGAGTTTTCGGACAGTGATTTTGGGTTGAGAGGAGGGATTGTGGCGGCGGAGGAGGCGGCGGAAGAGGTGGGAGTGGAGAAATTTGAGCATATAGGCGGAGATGTCAGGGTGGGAACAGTGGAGAGGCGGCGGAGAAGGCGACGGAGGCTCTGTTACGGCGGTGGGATACATGATTTTGAGTGCTCTGTTTTTGTTGGAAATGTGGCTGATCGGAAACAGATAGAAAAAAGAGTGGAGGGAGAAAGACAGTGATGGGAAATTTTGGAAATCATAGGGAGTGGGTGATTTACATTTATTGTGCTGTCCAGCTACTGAATTTTTCTCCTTCTATTTTTTTAATATTTTAAATGAAACGAGGATTTCTGATAAACATCTGTTACAGTAACTGAAAATGCTACCTATGCAAGATGTACAAAGATACAGCTACCTATGCAAGATTCCAAATTATTGAAATAGATGATCTTTAAAAATTTACTAACTCCAGAGAGATCGCGAGATATAAGAAAATCTCCATCTTCTAAGTTGTTCGAGTTAGATGCATGGATCATTTGTAGGATGATATTTCTTTGTCGACGTGACTTGGGAGAAAGTCAGCTGGTTGGTTGCACGATTGGTGAATATGAATAAAATTGCGGATGTCTTGAATGATCGGAGCGATTTTCCAAGGCACAATTCATATCATGTTCAAACTATTAACGGAAAGATTGTCGCCTTCCACGACGACACACGAAACTCCCAGGTTATAGGCTGCTTTAACACGTACAAAAGCAGCCAAAAGTTCAACCTGGAGGACGTTACCAGTCAGAAACGAGAAGGAGTGAGCATCAATAATTTTACCTTTATTGACAATGTTACCTTGATTGTTTATGAAAGAACCATCAAAATTACTCTTAATCCAATTTCCGGAGGGTTTCTTCCATCTATGAATTTTAGTTTTTAATATAGATGAACCGTGTAGATGTTTATTGTTATTAGAATTAGTCTTTTTGATTTCATTGTTATTCCACAAATCAAATTGTGGAAGAGAACTAGCAATAATATTTGGGTATGGGAATGAGCCGAGCTTTCATCATTTCTAGAAAAAAATATTATTCCTAGCTTGCCAGATGTTCCACCACAAGAAGAAAGCCAAGACAATATTCTTGTTAGAATTAACAAAAAAATGTATAGATGATAATAAATCACCTGAGGTGTCATGGAAATACGAAACACCAGTTTATTGTTCCAACCAGTAGAAAACATCTTTGGTAAATAAGCAGTAAAAAACATATGCTTTAATGTTTCATTGCATCTTTCACAAAGAGAGCAATTGTCAGGTACTCTATGAAAGAATCTATTAAGCCTCTCGGTCGTTGGAAGACAATCAGAACAGACTTTCCATAAGAAATTCTTAACTTTAGGAGGGATATCTAAGTTCCAATAGTTGAAGGATACATAACTAACGTTATGTTTTCTGGAGGCTAAGAAGGCCGACCAACTGGAAAACTCCCCAAAATCAGACGCCATTCAGATAATTTTGTCTTTACTTGAATGTGTCGGAATATAAACTAACAGGGTTTTATTGATAATGTTAGAGGGAAGAATATTTCTAAGTTTTTGAATGTCCCAACGGTGATCCAAAGTCCAAAATGAAAAATGTAGAATTTGGATTTTCACTGCCAATAAATGGGGTCAGGTCCGTTCTAGGAAGCCAGTTATCTGTCCAAAATTTAATGGTTGTACCATTTCCAATTTGCCAATAAATATTATGTTTAAATTGTTCCCTGATAGAAAGGAGCCTATTAAATTGCCAGGAAAACACAGAGTTTCTCTTAGTAGTGAGGATATCATTGTTAGACAGGTATTTATTATAAATAATAGAAGTCCAAAGGGAGTTGGGAATTGTTAGAATCTTCCAGAGGAGTTTCATTTGAAGGGCCGTATTGTTTTCCGAAGTAAGTCTAAGACCAACTCCTCCTTCCAAGCTGGGTTTATACATATTGTTCCAACTAATTAAAGGTCGAAAGTTATTATTCTTATTCCAAAAAAAATCTTTTATGAATGTCATCAATATCCAAACAGAGTCTTTTAGGAAGAAGGAAGCATTGCATTAAATGATTCAGTTTAGTAGAAAGATTAATCTGAATAAGTTGAATTCTCCCAGCCTGAGAAAGTGAATTGGCTTTCCATTTAGCAAGTTGTTTTTTAAGATTAGACGTATAGTCTTCAAATAGGGCTTTACTAAATTTTACCATTGACAATAGGAATATCCAAATATTTTTCTAATTTAGTGGTAACAGGGACATTTAAAAGTGACACATAATGTTGTTGCAAGGTAGAAGACAGACCTTTGAAAAACTGGATCGAGCTATTTTGTTAAGTCCGCTTTGAGTTGCGAAAGTTTTTAAGAAATGTTTAATAAAATTAATATTTTCTATCTTACCATCGATAGAGATAATAGTATCGTCTGCAAAGCTAAGAAAAGGAATAATGCTACCATTTTGTACTAATCTTATAACGATTTGTCTAGCAGGTTGGCAGGCATAGTGAATAATTGAACAAGCAAGGAATTCCATGGCAATAATGAATAAAAAGGGGGCAATGGGGTCATCTTGTATGAGGCCGCAAGAGGGAGAAAATTCATCGCCAAGTTGATTATTAACTAAAACCGACACCCGAGGAGTAGTGATACATTGCTTAATCAGTGTGATCCATTTATCAGAAAAGCCAAATTTTGCAAGAACTATGAAAATAAAGTTCCAATCTAACTTTTCATATGTTTTCTCCATATCAATCTTGATAGCCAACCAACTATCTCTTTTTCTTAGTGTGCTTATGTAAGGAATGAAAAATCTCATGGGCAGCCAGGATGTTATCATGAATAATTCTACCTTCTACAAAGGCACTTTGGTACGGAGAAATAATCTTATTAAGAACAGTCTTAAGACGGTTTCATAAGATTTTGGAAATATTTTATATCAAGAGTTACATAATCCAATGGGTCAGAAATCGTTAATAGTCATAGGGGCATCTTTTGGGGGGATAAGAGCGATGAACGAATGATTCCGGTGAGACCGGATAGTTCTTGAATGGAAGAAAGATTTAACCATTGTAAACAAGAGAGAGACTAACCACCTTCCATTATTTATTATAAAAATCAATAGATTAACCATCCGGTCCTGGAATTTTATCCATAGGTTGTTCAAAACGGTTTTTTTAATTCAGATAGTGTTGGAGGTTTGTCAAGAAGCAAGTTGTCTTCAAAGATAATGAGAGTTGAGTAAATCTTGGTCGGAAATAAAGGTATTGTGGTTACTTGTCAACCAATCCATAAGTTCTGAAGTGATAACATTGGATATTTCAAGTTGAGAGTATAAAGTGGTATTGTTCTTAGTTTTAAAGAATAGATAGCTTGTCGAAAGGAGTGAATTTTAGCTATGGAATCAAAGTATTTGATGTTTTGGTCATTATAAGCATGGTGCTTATTTTGGAACGAATTTTCCAATAATAAATTTAAGAAGGGAAGTATGTCTGTTGGTGTGATTGTTAATTTTGTTTCTCAAGTTTTTATTTGAGGGAATGTTGGAAAAGTTGGGTGTATAAGTTTTGAAGATTATGTTCAAAATTCGGGTAAAGTTGTAATTAAAGTTTTTTTTGCCCAATCTTTGGCGTAAGTTGTAAGAAGACAAAGTTTTTGGGAGAATTTATACATAAATGATCCATTAAGTGTATAGTTCCAAACTTTATGATCTAATTTATCAAACAATTTAAATTCAGACCACGCGCTTTCGTATCTAAAAGGTAGTTTAATGGAATTAGTGTTGTTGCCTAGAGAGAAGGTGATCAAACAATGGTTTAAGGAGGAGAAGGGGTGATGCTTAGTGATAATATTGTTAGTGATCGAGGATAAAGAAGCATGGACAAGGACGCGATCAAGATGTTCATAAATATTGTGATCAAGGTTCCTAGATTTACGCAAAGTAAAGAAAAAACTTGAAATTTAGTATCCATAATGTCAAGATCAATGATAAGATTATTCAATCAGCCAAATCTTCGAGATATCGGAGAGATACCACCTTCTTTATCGAGGGGAGAAAGAATGTCATTGAAATCTCCTATGAGGATACAAGGAATATTGGAGAGGAAAATCTCCTTCTTAATGCCTTCCGAAAACTCATCCTTAAATTGGTCTTTGGAAGGGGCATAAAAGAAGACTAACATCATATTCGTATTATTAAAAGTATAGTTAAGAAATATAGAGTTATTCCAAATTTTATGAATCAAAATTGAATGGGAAGAAAATGAATTCTTAAGAAGAACCCAAATTTCTCCCTTAGTTCCTTCTGCGGGGCAAAAAACATTTATTGAAACCAAGACGTTTAATAAATTCTAAGGTTGGTTTAATCGTAGTTTTAGTTTCCGCAGATCCAACAGGTCTAAACAGTTGAGATATTGAATATATTTAATTTTGAGAGTAAAAGTGGGTCCATTGATACCTCGAACATTCCAAAATCCTAAATTCATAAATTAACATTCAACAAGCCTGCTACAAACTTAAATAAAGAACCTTCAAATATGTCGAGATTAATGTCGAACATAAGTAAATAATAGAGATTAGCGGTGTACTAAAAAAAGGCAAAAAAAAACATCTTTGTATATAGATTCAAGTACCGGTCATTGTTGCTAGTATAATATTTCGAATTGAAATGTTTCATTAACTTCCAACATGTACAAAAGGGACTTGGAAAGTAAAAAAAAAACTCCAAAGTCCTTACATTCCTTATCATAAAGAGGGTCTAGGTTCAGGCCATTAACATACAAAATAAAGAGAAAATCAAAGGGAAACAACTAGTGACATATCATAAAATAACTTACTTTACTTGGCTAGTGTTACCCTTGGTCGTCTTAGCTTTCGATTAGCGCTGCTTTTTGGTAATTAGAGTAGTTTTCGGGATTTTTTCTTCTGAATCTTTACGCTTGGAATCGTCAGCCGAGGATGAAGCTACGTCTTTGTCTTTAATCTCCACATCTCCCATCTTCTTAGTGATAGTGTTGTTAGATTGACCTGAAAAATCCGGGGAAGCACATTGGTCTTCATGGATTGTTGAGATCACTGGCTTGGTAGGCTGCATGGTCGGGGGTGCCATATGGAATTGTGGGTTGAGATAAAGGTACCTAAAGGTTGAACGCATTATGTGTGTAAGGTTGAACTGAGGGATATTGCGGTAGATCGGATTCATCATGGCAGACATCTCCTCCTGCATCTGTTGCATGGAGTGAGCATAGAGCGCTGGATCAAACTCGGATGCTGGAGGAAGTGTAGTCAGAGGGATGACATGAAGGGTATGAGCTTGAAAAGTTGTTCATCCGAGACTTGAGTCATATGTCTGTTCCCTTTGTCTTTGTAACTAGGGCCTTCTTCTTTAGGAGTCTGAGTTGTTTTGTTGACTTGAGTGGTGTGTTTAGTGATGAAGTTGGTCCCCTGAGGTTTAGGAGAGGATGTGGCTACTGAATCTACCCCTAAAAGCTGGAGCAAAGAGCCCATGAGTCTGGTTCTTCTAAGTTTGTCTGCTTCAATCAAGGTTGCATTACCAGTAGGGCAGGAGATCTGGTTGGTGGTTCAGAGGTTATTAGGGAAAAATTCCTTAAAGAGGTGATCTTTCACTCCACAACATCCACAACCAGGAGAATAACCCTCAAACCAGAGCACAACGGTAAGAAATTTACCATCCACAACCAGAAGAATAACCCTCAAACCAGAGCACAATGGTAAGAAGGTTACCATCCTCAAAGAGGTGATCTGGTTGATGGTTGCGTAGATTTGGTTGCACATTTTGCATATAAAATGTTGCACATTCTTGGAAAAAAGTTATGATAATTTTATGAATAATAATAAATAAATTATTTATAAAATTGTCATCATGCCATTTTTTCATTACTTTGTGTGTTCTTAGTAAGTTCACAAATTTATACTCAGTGTTCACAATTTAATACCATGTGTTCATGATTTGTATAACGAAGTCCAGCTGTAAAGTTTTATCATTTTAAAATCTAATTTTACTAGAAGCTTCCTCTTGATTATATATCATAAACATGATGTAATTAAATTTTTAAATGTACAAAGATATAAAAAACAATTATGCAATTATATTTTTAGTAGAAAATGGAATAATCGATCAATATGTGGCACATGAGGCCCGCAGAGAAGCCCCAAATCATTAAAGGCTTCAATTTGAGAGGAGATTTTTTGGGGCTTTTATGTAAAAAGCTCCCCAAATCCTCAAAGTATAAGGAATGCTCTTAGTCAAAGATTAACTTTTACCATATAATTCACCTACCCGTTTAGCACTATCCCTATGTAACTTTCACCCAATTAATAAATACTCCCTCTTGATACAAATATATGTGTTTAGACAAAATATAACACAAATTAAGGTAGAATTTTCTTTACCTAAATAAACCTACTAAAGTGGCATTGAAAATGTAAAAATAATATCTATAGAAATAAAGTAGCTTTAATGTAATAATTACATAGGAATAAGTGTGGTAAGAGTAGGAAAAATTGGTAAAATGACATGTATTTGTATCCAGCAAAGGTGCTCTAAAATGACATGTATTTGTATCCAGAGGGAGTAGAAGAGACTAAGAGTTGCTTCCTATGTAACTCATATTTCTCCTCCATTTATCCTACATGGTCCCCCATTCTCTTCCATTATACTCATTTTCAGCTCAATGGATCATATTATCGATTTCGCCTCCTCTGACTCCTTCTCCTAAGAGTCTTTGTCTTCTGACGAGGAGTCTAATACTAGATAGTCTAATCATAGGGTTCAAAATCTGTCAGTGCAACCAACAAATCCTAGGACTGTGTTAGCGAGAGATGAAAGACTCATTACATATCCAAATCGAAGCTTTGCTATCTCCATGAAAAAGGAGACTTGTGGCTGGAGACTTGTTATTATTTTGTTAATTTCTTTTTTATCCTTATTGATCATTGCTACTTCATTGTTTTGTATATATAGCCCATTCTTGACACTCACTCAGTCTGACATTTGGTGAATAAAGTGAACGAGAAGATATACCTCCAGACAAGTTCTAGTAATCGTATATGGTCAGTGGTTATCCAATCTAGTCAACATAAGTATCTCTTTGAAAGAGAATGAAGCGAGTTTTTGTAATAGCTCATGAGATAAAGATCTGTGATGCTCTCCTACTTAAGAGACCACCATTTTACCGATTTCTGCATTGTCCGTATCTTCAGAGCGCTTGGAGACTTTGTTTTATGATGCTTTAACTTCAGTTTTTATGATTTGCATTGTTGTCGGTGTATGTGTGATGACTATGTTTGGCATGACTATGGCATTTATTTTTTTATACTGTTGTTGTTGTTGGTTTTATGATGTTTGACAGGACTCTCTTTTATTTGCTTAAACAACTTTGTAATGCATCAGTTTATGTTGTTGATTTTATCAGTTTATCTCTTCTCATACCTTATGCTGTTTGGTTTTGTCAGTTTATGTTTGCTCTATGAATATAGAGATCAACATCATATATTTATCAAATTCCAATGCATAAATGTTCATCTTTGAGTAGATGTCATATGCTAGACCCTTGATGATTTTTTTTGCAAATACTAACATTAGAACCAAACCATAAACTGCAAAGACTAACATTAGAAGTTGATAACTTAAGATTAGCGAACTTTGCAAATATTAACATAGATAAACAAACTATAAACTGCAAAGACTAACATTTTACTGTCTGTATGTTCTTCTTTAGTCACTGCATCAAGTGTACCTAAATACAACCAAACTAAAACAAATGCAAACTAGGGTACCAAACTACATCTAGATAGAAAGTAGCTCGCAATTGTACCAAAACACAACAAAACTAGAGTGCCAGTCAAAAGCAAGTGTACCACGCACAATTTTGACAAACTAACACAAGTGTTTAATTCCCATCTACACTCCTAGAATTGAGTCGGAATGACCTTTTTTTATGCCTTGGTTCTGCCTTTTAGCAGGTGACTTCATCCTCACCTCTTTAGCTGTTGAAAGTTGACTTAAAGCATTTGAGATAGGTGACTGTTGCATGGAGTAATTAAGTATGAAAGAGATCTTCTAATGTACAAAATGGATAATAAAAATATAAATTTACCATTTGTGTCTTTGAGACTTGTGTTGGGAGCATATGTGTTTATGAGTCTTGAGTTAGGATGATATGCTCATCAAATTGAGATATGATCATGGAATGTTCTATCATTGATTGCTAATCAACTGCAACAACCAAAAGAATTAATTATAAGTAGAATATTATTATGACATGTTCTATACATGTATTACTACATACCAACTCATGGTCTTGTTCAGCCACTAGTTGATCTAGATTATTGGACTCAACTTGAAGTTCAGATTCACATGTCCTAGGCTGTATACAACAAGTCATCAATTATAGTACTCAACAAAGGCATAAAACTTTATTAGACACTTATACTAACCCTCTTTCTCGTCTACTTTCTTTTCTGTGGTTGAGTGGGCAAAGTGCTCTCACTAGCTCGCCTTCCTTCCAGTTCTGTTAGGAGCCTTTGGTTAAGGTGGTTTTGTAGGATTCTTTCATATCTTCATAGTGTGGCCTATCTCTCCATAGTTTCCACATTTATTTTTCGCAATCCTCACTTTATTTGATGGCATTTCTTCACCAGGTCCTCTCAACCTCTTCTTCGTTGGTCTTCATGGCTGGATCACAAGTTTTGGTAGATCTAGTAGAGGTTGTTCAGTCTTCTCCCATGGATCCTCACCCGACGTTGGGTTTACCCACAATCCTTAAGTCTTCATGTAGGTTTCCTTATGGTAATAAGGATGTACAAAGTATTCTACCTTCAATCTCCTTTTAAGAATGCAACATATTGCATGAGCACAAGGCAGCCCAGTGATGTCCCACATATTGAAACCACATGATTTATCATTGAGATCTAAAAAATATGTGCTATCACAAGAATCAACCTCATACCTATCACCATCTCCATTGCACTTGCACCTGTAAAGACTATGAGCTTTTTAGCAATGAGATTTGACAGGACAACTGGAGTGAGCCGCCTTTGATGATATTTCATCTTGTTTCTCTTGCTTATAAACATCTTCATCATTTTTTTTATCCACTCACACGTTTATATAATAGGCATCTCCCTAGCCTCTAGTATGCAACTGTTAAAGGAATCATTATTCAGCTGCATGTGCCTTACATACACTCTCTTGATCCAGAAATTTGTGCAACCTCAAACAAAGTCTCTACCAAACTCTGCACATAATAATTGGAAGTTATACATACACTCTTAACCTCTAAAGAATAAAAGCAACCTAAAATATACTACCTTTTGCGTATCTAACATGAACGTCAAGGCTTTTGTTCCAATACTTAAAAGCAAGATCTCTAGAAACCAACACAACGTCTCCTATGTTTCTTGCTCAACTATTGCATATGTTAATGGAAAAATATTCTCATTTTCATCTTTGGAAACCGCAGTCAAGCTTTGTCAAGTATAAAACCTTTTAGGTGGAACCCGTTTAACCCTGTAATTGGCCTACATCTATTGAGAAATCCTATTTTACATGCCTTCAAAAAACATAATATGTTTGAAATCTTAAAGATCTCTCAGGACTCCCCACCATCATAACCTCATGCCTTACTGATAAGCGCGTGTTTGCCCGGTCGTTATAGAAATGGAAACAAACACCTACTCTAATGCAAATGATGCGAGATAAATATCTCGCTAATTTTATTACCTAACTAATACTAAATCCTATTGATTAGAATATAGAGAAAGTAAGAGTCGAACCCACAATAGGCTATCAACTTCTTAGGATTTCATTTAAAACACTTTGATTATAACAAGGGATTTGAGTTTCATACTTATAGAAAATGATGAAATCTTGATGTAAATATTTAATTGATAAAGTTCTACGTATCCGTATTAAATGGTGATAATGAGCATAGTAAATTAATAAAAGCAACTATTATAGCAAATTGATCCTATTCCTATACAACCAATATTTAGCACTTGAAACCGATCATACCATACTTATCCAAATTAGTTAACTACGACAAACGCTTATAGTTCAAACTAAATGGAACATTAAGTTAAGAACACCATGAAATAGGCATGAGCGACTAGCCTACAATGCAATTTTCTACACAACTTCCTAGTTCAAACCGAATATAGAAACTCATGCTTGCTTTGAAGAAATAGATTAAGACAAACGAATTAATCTACCTGATAGGAGCTTATTATATGGTGTTAACTAGCGACTTTTAGCTTAGGATTAGTGGTGTTTAGGTGCTTATTGAGTGGTATTCCGGAAACCAGAGAGAAGACGACCACACCTACACCCATGGAGAAGCTGAGAGGCGAAGCTGAGCTGCCTTGGAAGCTTATAGAAGACCGAAGACCGAAGACCAGTCCGAGAGGAGGCACCACGAAGAGAAAGAGCCACGAAGAAGATGTCTCGACCGACACCCAAAAGTCTCGATCGAGATTCCGCCTCGACATAAAAGTCTCGACCGAGACCCAAATGTCTCGATCGAGGTTTTGCTTCGACATGATAGTCTCGACCGCGACTTGGAGGTAGCGATCGAGAGCTGCGCCGATTCTGTGTGACTGGGAAAAAGTCTCGACCGAGACTCACATGTCTCGACCGAGACTGCCGACGGGGACCGGCCCAATTGCAAATTTAGTCCGAATTTTTATCAGTTTTTCCCTATTTTATCTTTTATTTTCTGTTATTTTATTTCCTAGAGGATAGATACTATATAAACCTTTAGTTCTTAGGTTAGAATTATCTTTTGCCACTTTCACAAATTCATTCTTAGAAATTCAGCAGCCAAGAAGAAAGCTCCCACCTTTGTGCCATCTTCTACCTTCATCCTTGGTTAGTTCATCCATAATTATGTATTGCTTTCTCTTGGCTATGTCTGGCTAAGTTCCTATTAGTTCACTTATAGGTTGAAGCCATTATTCTAGGAATTGTTTGTGAGAATTCTATTGTTTATGTTCTAATTATAATTTCAGCATTTTTTTATATTCTCTTGTGATTATTGTCATTGATTGATATTGATTTTATCTAGGTGGCCAACTAGGTTGATTATAATTCATTCATATCGCTAGGCTTGATAATTTGATTTGAAAAGTCTTGTCTTTTAGGTAGCAATCAGAATTAGCATAGACTATTTGTGAGTGCTTATTTTGTAGAGATTATAAACCTGTGTCGAGTATTGGCGATTTGCCAATGGTATTGCATAGGCCTACTTATCTTTGATCTTTATGCTGTTGCGCTTTTGAACCTTAGGATTTCTTTGGTTATTGCTTACAACAAGGGTTTCTAGGACTATTTGGACTAGTTGCTATTTACGAACAAAGAGTAGGACAACTAGATTATTTATTTAAAGAACTTAAGTTTTATAGAATTCGATGATCAACTTTCCATAAGAATATGTGATGATGCTAAAAGAGTGAGCTTTCCATCGTTATATTTTACAAATCCAACAATTCACATTTTAGTATTTGCTAGTTAGTTTTACAACCAATAAACCCCCTAGTTACTACTAGGTAACACAATTGAAATAAGCTATCGTTGTGGCTCCCTTGTGATTCGACTCCGACATACCACTTCACTAGTGGAGTATTTAGTTGGATTATCTTTGATAGGACCAACGACCGTTTAACGCCTGTCAAATTTTGGCGCCGTTGCCGGGGAGCCAACTGTTATAGTTTGTTTCTCTTTGTGTTATCTTGGTGTGGACCTATCTTATGGTCCACACTCGCGCTACTAATTCAGATTTGCTTGATTTCATTCCAGAGTTAGAGCGGACGCACTTGCGAAATCTGCGACAATCCCTGCAGAATCTAGTGATTGAATCAATGGCGGCCAGAACGTTGTGAGAGCTTACAGACCCTGATCTGATGCAACAACACTTAGGAGTGACGCTGCCTGCCCTGAATGCCAGCGTTACTTTCAAACTAAAGATCAGATTCATCAATTTGCTACCTAAATTTCATGGCTTGGTTGGGGAGGACCCGATCATGCATCTTAGTGAGTTCCAGACATCATCAGCTGCAGCAAGCCGAGTAACGTCACAGATGAGCAAATAAAGATGAGAGCTTTTGGTCTCACGCTGAAAGATACCGCGCGCTAGTGGTATTACTTGCTACCCATCGGGAGTATCGACACATGGGAGAAGCTTCAAAAAGCCTTCCTCAATAAGTATTTCCCATCCAAGAAGGCGGTTGCGTTGAAACGAGCGATAGCAAAGGTGGAACAGCAGGACGCTGAGATGCTGTATGATTACGTTGAGAGGTTCGCAAGACTGTGTGCGAGCTACCCGTTTCACGGGTTTGAGGAGAAGGACTTGGTGACCCACTCTATATTGGGTTGCTAGACAATGAGAGGAGATTAGTTGACGCTGCATGTAATGGGAGTGTGCTGAATTTGACTCCCGCCGAAGCTAGAGCACGATTGAATGAGATCGCGGAAGGAACGAGAAGCTTCGGAAGGACGTACACGAGGAAAGGAGCTAATGCTGTGAGCTCCGGAGAGCCTGAGTGGAAAAGCGAGATAGCGGAGCTAAAGAGTATGATCAAGAACATCGCCATCGGAAATTCTAAGCCTGCGAGAGTATGTGGTATTTGTGCGGACGAGAGTCATCCTACCGACATGTGCCCGCAGCTCCAGGACCAGACCATCGCTGAAGTACACGTCGTAGGAGGTTTCGGGCCGCCCCGACCTCGCTATGATAACAACAACAATAATTACAACCAGCGAGAGAACAACTACAATCCGAGAGGCAACGATCATCCCAGATTTCGATGGGGAGATTCGTCTGGGGCACAGAACAGGCCATATCAATACAACAATCAATACCGTGCGCCATACCCACCAAAGGCCGACGAACCATCACTGAAGGAGATGCTCGAGTCCTTGACCAAGCACTTTACAGCCCATGTCCAAACAACGGAGTCGAGCATAAGGAGCTTAGAAAAGCAGGCTGCTCAGATAGCGGAAGCGGTCAACAATCTTCAACAACAAGGCTCGAGGAAGTTACCATCCCAGGCCGTAGCAGCACCATGAGAGAATGTAAGCGTAATCTCGACGCTAGGAGAGGAAAAGGCCACCGGAAAAGACGAGGAGGGAGAGACTGCGGAGATGTCTCGACCGAGACAAGAAAGTCTCGACCGAGACTTTATCCCCTAGAAGAACTCGCGATCGCGACTAGAAACTCTCGACCGCGACATTACCCCCAAGGAGAAATCTCGATCGCGACCGCAACCTCTCGATCGAGATGGCGGTGATCCAAAAGACGAAAAATTTTCCGAAAAATGTCTCGACTGCGACACCGACTCTCGACCGCGACTTCCAGAGGATGACGTTCGGGATGATGATGAGATCCTCAAGAGGTTCGTGAAATGCCAGGGGAGGACCCAGGTATGGTAAGTATCCCGTGTACCATAGGTAAAACTAGGATAGATAGAGCTATGTTGGACTTAGGAGCTTCCATCAATGTCTTACCTTACTCGGTGTACGAATCATTAAGTCTAGGGAGCATGAGTAAAACAGGGATTGTTTTGCAACTAGCCGACGGATCTACGATTTACCCGAGAGGGTTGGTCGAAGATGTGTTGGTTAAAGTAGAAAATCTTATATTTCCTGCGGATTTTTATGTGCTAGATGACAAACATGAGACGCAGGCTACACCTGTCCTTCTAGGTAGACCGTTTATGCAGACATCTAAGACTAAGCTAGATCTAGATACCGGGGCACTTACGCTCGGATTTAATGGGGAAGTTGTCAACTTTAATATATTTGGGACTGGGACACAACCCCTGGATGATAACTCAGTATTCTGCATAAATGATGTTATTAAAATTTCTGAGCTAGGATCGAATGCTGTTTTGGGCAGTGGCCCCACCTCGCTAACCACACAGGAAAAGAAACCTGCTAAACCTATTGTGCAGGTCTCCAAAAAAGCAAAAGCAAAGAGCAAAGGCAAAAATGAGAGTGGGGAGAGAAAAAAGGAGAAGAAGCCCAAGCAAGTATGGGTGGTAAAGGAGGAAAATTGTCTAAGGTTCAAACCTTTCCATCCATGGTTCAAAAAGCTATTATTAGATGATGCGATCCGGAAAGGATTGAAAATGAATGAGAGATCCTACGTCATGCCGCGACGTTAAATAAGGCGTTGACCGGGGGACAACCCGAGGGATTTCTACTAACTTTAATCCCATTTGATTGTTTTGTTTTTGTTATTTCCATTAGAAAGTCTAAGGAGTCAGCAGGAAGGACGCCATTAGAAGAGTAAAACAGACACCATCAACCGAAATCACCCATGTCTCGATCGAGACTATTGCATCTCGATCGCGAATTCGTCCCCGTGGAAAAGTCTCGACCGCGACTATTGGGTCTCGACCGAGACAACGGTAACTCATTTTCCGAAAATATTTTCCAAAAGTAGCGTCGTCACGCTACCAGATGATGAGTCCACCAATGATGACGGAGATGATGATGATGCTGAGGAGTGATTGCGGTATCTTCCCCCTCTTCCCTTTTTATATGATGTCCTCTTTTGCTGCATTGAGGACAATGCATTGTTCAAGTGTGGGGAGAGGAGTTGGCTTACCGAGGAGGTTTATGCTGTTTTACTATTTTTCTTGCTATCTTGGTATTTTTAGAGTCTTTGCTGAACTGTTTTAAGTTGTTTTTCAATCGAGTCTGTACCAGAATTTACGTCGCGTCTTGAACAATTGCATTAGTTTTGTTTTTAAAAAAAAAATACGAAAAATTAAAAGAATAAAAACCAGGCCAGCAAAAATGGATAAAAAGGAAAAGGTTGGTGCCTGAAAAATAAAAAGAATAGAATAGAAAAGATCCTACCACTTAGAATTTGGTGAAAACCCGAAAGGGCGCCGGATTTACTTGTTTTGTGATTGATTTTATTGATTGCATATCTATTGGCGCAGGAGGCATAAGAAGGGAGTTGAATGATGTCTCAGGTTTTAGGATTCACCAAGGAGGGATAAGGAGTTAGTTTTGGCCTTTTATCTCTCTATTTATGAGCTTATTGTTATCCACACCTTGCATGCTTACCATTCCATTAGTTTATTAGTTTTGCTACATATTATCGGCGGTTGTGTTAGATTCCAGGATTAGATTTCTATTTCTTGGAGTTTGATGCATATTGTTGTGGTTGTACTATGCAGAATTTTTAAATTAGGATTGGTGGTTGCGATTTGTGGATTGATCATATTATCTAGTGGTTTAGGACATTACTCGAAGAGGAGGAATAAGAAGTGTATAAGCGAGTGGGAGACTCGATTTTATCCTTATTATGTCATATTTATGTACCCTTACCCTTAGAGGAGATTAGGATTCCACATGTGCTTAAACGCACACCACTTGGTTTGATTATTACTATTGTATTGGAGTGGTGACATATGAAGTGGAGAAATAAGGAGGGTTTTGGGTAGGACATCTCGGAGACATAAGGAGATAGATCGGAGTAGGTTAGTGCTTATTTACACTTGGAGTTTGAAGTACAGTCGCTAGCAGGCTTTCTCTACACTTACTGTAGACCTTTGTGCTTTTTAGGAGGAGTGAGTTTTATTTTGCTTACTCGAGGACGAGCAAGGTTTAAGTGTGGGGAGGTTTGATTGGAGCTTATTATATGGTGTTAACTAGCGACTATTAGCTTAGGATTAGTGATGTTTAGGTGCTTATTGAGTGGTATCCCCGGAATCAAAGAGAAGACGACCACACCTACACCCATGGAGAAGCTAAGAGGCAAAGTCGAGCTGCCTCGGAAGCTTATAGAAGACCGAAGACCGAAGACCAGTCCGAGAGGAGGCGCCACGACGAGAAAGAGCCACGAAGAAGATGTCTCGACCGAGACCCAAAAGTCTCGATCGAGATTCCGCCTCGACATAAAAGTCTCGACCGAGACCCAAATGTCTCGATCGAGGTTTTGCTTCGACATGAAAGTCTCGACCGCGACTTGGAGGTAGCGATCGAGAGCTGCGCCGATTCTGTGTGACTGGGAAAAAGTCTCGACCGAGACTCACATGTCTCGACCGAGACTGCCGACGGGGACCGGCCCAATTGCAGATTTAGTCCGAATTTCTATCAGTTTTTCCCTATTTTATCTTTTATTTTCTGTTATTTTATTTCCTAGAGGATAGATACTATATAAACCTTTAGTTTTTAGGTTAGAATTATCTTTTTCCACTTTCACAAATTCATTCTTAGAAATTCAGCAGCCAAGAAGAAAGCTCCCACCTTTGTGCCATCTTCTACCTTCAACCCTGGTTAGTTCATCCATAATTATGTATTGCTTTCTCTTGGCTATGTCTGGCTAAGTTCCTATTAGTTCACTCTTAGGTTGAAGCCATTATTTTAGGAATTGTTTGTGATAATTCTATTGTTTATGTTCTAATTATAATTTCAACATTGTTTTTATATTCTCTTGTGATTATTGTCAATGATTGATATTGATTTTATCTAGGTGGCCAACTAGGTTGATTATTATTCATTCATATCGCTAGGCTTGATAATTCGATTTGAAAAGTCTTGTCTTTTAGGTAGCAATCAGAATTAGCATAGACTATTTGTGAGTGCTTATTTTGTAGAGATTATAAACATGTGTCGAGTATCGGCGATTTGCCAATGGTATTGCATAGGCCTACTTATCTTTGATCTTTATGTTGTTGCGCTTTTGAACCTTAGGATTTCTTTGGTTATTGCTTACAACAAGGGTTTCTATGACTATTTGGACTAGTTGCTATTTACGAACAAAGAGTAGGACAACTAGATTATTTATTTAAAGAACATAACTTTTATAGAATTCGATGATCAACTTTCCATAAGAATAATGCACTGATGCTAAAAGAGTGAGCTTTCCATCGTTATATTTTACAAATTTCCAACAATTCACGTTTTAGTATTTGCTAGTTAGTTTTACAACCAATAAACCCCCCAGTTACTACTAGGTAACACAATTGAAATAAGCTATCGTTGTGGCTCCCTTGGGATTCGACTCCGACTTACCACTTCACTAGTGGAGTATTTAGTTGGATTATCTTTGATAGGACCAACGACCGTTTAACGCCTGTCACTATCCTAGCTTATATGAAGAACTAATTTAATCCTAGGTGATCAATCTAGAAATAAATTAACAATTCAATTTTAATATCATTCAAGAGAAAAACAACCAATTCATGCTATAAATCAAAGAATAAACTCATACCAAATTAATACTTCAACTACTTTACTAAGAAATTAGGAAGATTAACCCTCCATACCAAGAATTACAAAATGATTTTGATGAAGAACTTCCAAGTACGTAAAACTGTCTCCAAATGTCTCTCTATAAAACTACGACAAAACGATTCTCCTAGGTTAAGATAAAAGAATCTTTTTTATGAGCTACCAAACCTTAACCTAGAATATTAGAGAATATTAATTTAAATAATAAAATTAATGCTAAGAAATATCGAAAAAGCTAATAAAATCCATAAAAATCACAACCAAAAGATAGCAAAAGAGAAATAGTCTCATTGTAGTTATATGATGATCGGCAGTCGCCGAAGGGTTTCGGCGGCCGCCGCCGCTTATTCCGAATAAATGTTTTGGAACTCGTACGGTGGGTGCCAAAAGGTGATAGGTGGCCGCTACCGTAAGATCAGTCTTGGACTCCTTCAGAACCTTCTTGATCTTCAACGTCGCTCGTCCTCGTCTTCACTTATCTTCTTCGTCTTCGTATTCTCTTCTTCTTCTTCTTCGTCTATAAAATCCTCATAAAATATCAATATAAGATATATATGGTTGTAAAGTGATAGGAATCAAATACACTATAATAATGCTCATAATCTCACTAAAAGTATGCTAAAACTATACTCTTATACCTGTCGTAGACGTGTACATCAAACATCCCCATACTTGAAATTCTACTCCTCCTGAGTGGAATAAGAATACCACTCATCTCTCAATACAAAACATGTAGAAATCCCAAGTAGAAATTCGCTCACATAGAAATAACATCCGTTAATGCTCACTCCCCAATCCAACCCAACCTATACAATGTCATCTAATTCTCAACATATAATGCTCTCTATGTCACAAAATGTAATCACTCGTAAATTGTGATCACGTTGCTCAAGTAACCGTAACCAATATGCTCAAAGAACATCCTAAATCTCCTCTAAAATAAAGGTCAAAACAAAAATAAAAATCTTAACTCAAACCTAATCATCTCCTCTCCAAACTCCAAGTAATGACCTACTCCACTAAATAATGTCCATCAATAGACGCAACTCAACAACCAATTCCTAAAGAAGAAATCCACATAGCGCAACCACAAAAATATGCATTAAACACCAGAAAAGAAATCTAATCCTAGAATCTACTCCATATTATCGTCAACAATTCTCCACAAATTTCCAAAAGAAAATAATGATCAAAAATACATTCATTGATATGACAAGTAAGCTCAAGATACTCCATAAAAGAGATCTAATCATGTAAGATCAAATGAGAAGTGAAAATAAAATAGATATGAATCTACACCTTATCGCTTCTTGTGAAACCTACCTGAAACACTCATATACTCCAAACACTTATGTCACCGGTGCCCAAAAAGGAAAAGAACCATCTTAAATACTCAAATTAGTTTCACTCCAATTCCTTCTTAAGCAACCTTTCGGGTTTTCACTTAACACTCTCATAGAAATGATCTCACCCACCTCACATCTCTCAAGAATCTCCATTTTCCAGGCTTAATACCAGCCAGTTTACATGCTTATTGCCTGACCACCCGGAAAGGTCTTCACTCATCCCATGATTTCATTTTTGGCTCTTCTTAACATTTATGCCTCTTTTATATTTTTTTGTGTTTTCCCAGTTACTGAGAATATATAGAAGAGAATATAAATCTACTTCCCACACTTAAACTAAGCGTTGTCCTCAATGTGAGTATCGGACAACAATGGAGAGCAAGGGGAGAATAGAAGAATATTGCTACTGCTATGGTGATGGTGGTGGATAATACATGTAGTGAGACCTAGAAAAAGCATCCCACTATTGCATATGTTGCATTAACAAACTCATCTGCTCCTCTTGGTGAGCCCAGCGAGCGTCTTGGCCTGCCTAGGAGTGTCTCGGACCCTAGTAAAATAAGTAAAGTGCTGGTCCAGACTCTGGACATCCTCATATGCCAAGCGGCCATAGTCAACATCCATCGGTGCAGGTGCGGACTCAGTTGCTGGAGAAGGTGGTGGTGGAAAATAAATTCCAGCAAACGCACAGAGGTCCCAATTGGTGTAGTTCTCACCCGGAAAAGTGAAAGGCGAGCCTAGGCAGAACGAACAAATGCACATTCCGGGGCCCAAATAAGTATGTATGTACCTCCCACGGCACTCTAATCTTGTAGCGGGGTCCCTGCTTGTAGATAGTGTTAGACTTGATCATGTGAAAATCCCGCATGCAACTAGCGTTAAATCGATACAAGAGGGAAACATGCACCTCATCAGGATGCTCGATGTTCAAGGTGTCACCAATCAATGTAATCATTCCTCCAATGCAAATCTTCCCCCCGGTATCTCCTTGGAACTTCTCGCAACTCCTCAAAAAAAATAGTAGCCCAATCCATAACCATGTTCCCATTCCGCGTAAACATCCACATCATCTGCTAATCCTTGATGGAGATCTTGTTCACCTTCACTTGTCCACAGAACGCTATACAAATCACTTTTTGGGTGATATAAAGGCACGGGTGCGACCACTGATAGTTGTAATATTGTGAGCACGGTGTCATAGTTCGAACTAGTGGACCGAAGCCAAAAATTCAAATGGCCCATGCTCTTCTTCTCATATTGCCACCGGTGAGGAGGTGACTCCAGTTCGTATCTCTAATGTCGTCAGCTGAATAGAATTCTCACCCAAGTGAAACTTGATCCTCTTGTTGCGCTCGTCGATGCAAAGACTCGAAAGAAACTCATGCATCCAACTCGCGAAGGTAGGGCCGGACTCATCAACAAACTCGTCAAGACCGACATGCATGAACATCTTCCTGATCAAATTATCAATCCCAAGACCCGGTTGAAGTTGGTATCGAGAAACATGGTGCTCGTGATTTCGCGGTTCCAAACATTGTCTTGGATTATAGCTGGATCGGCGACCTCTTAGCTCTCTCTACGGGAGGACCAAAGATCGGGCCGGCCCAGAAGACGAAGCTCGGTTGGCGGTACTCATACTCGAATTAGGAATTTCAAAGTTCGTGCGAAGAAAATTACCAAAATTGAAGAAAAGTTGCGGTGGCGGACGCGGAGGCGTTTTGGCGGTCATCGAATATAATCTAGATTTTTGCTTGGTGCTCTCGGTGGCGTGCGCGAATGGCTAGCTGCAGTCGCCTGACTTTCTTGAACTTAAAGGCTCGTAATAACAACCGTGAGTGCCGAAATCAACAAGGTTTGTACCAAAACGGAGGAGCAGGAAACAAAAGGTGATAGACGGCCGCCAGAATCTTCACTTGAAGCTTCAAAAAAATCGGAAGAGGGGAGGAATCTTGGTGAGAAAAGAATCACTCACTAGGCACTCACTCAACCTTGTCCAAATCCATCAAATGAACCGTCAAAATATAGATCGGGAAATCATGAACCTGATGGTACTTGTGTCGTGGACTAGTTTTGTTTGACTCTCCCAAAAATTACAAAAAATGTGTACGAGTGGCCGGCAGCCGAAATCTCTTCGTGAAAAAACTCAAATTTTGCTCGAAATTCAAAGGGGAAATGGGGTATTGTGGTTTTTGGGGATGAATTTCGCGGGCTTTGGGAGAGGATGAAGGTGCCCACTTGACCGACTGTTTCGGTTAGTTGGTTCATTTGCCTCTCTAGAGTGCCCACTGATTCATTCATCTTTGTAATGGATGTGGTCACTTCCTTTATTCTACCTTGAAGATCGGTGTTGATCCAGCTAGAGCTCGAATGATGTCATCATATGATTGTTGGGGTTGACACATTGATGGATTGAGCTGATTTTATGAGTTGTTCTATCGGAAGTTAGGATGGTTCCTCCAAGGTTGATTGCCTTGGTTATCGTAAGTAGGCATCTGCATTCCTTGTTGGAATCCTATAGCGTTTACCTCTCCGTAGGATGGAGATCATATTCACAAGCTTCACATGCTTTTACTTGTTGTGTCGTGCCTCGGAGCTTCAATCTCCTGATTTGTTCCTGCAAAAGCACAACCTCCTCCAACTCGGCTTGCGCAGGTTAGACACATTCCTTCTCATTGATCCTCGTCTGGTGTATGGTCACGAATCATCCACAAGAGTTGTGAATACCTTCATGGCTTCCATATAGGTTAACACTAAGATGTTTCCTTGAAACACAACGTTAACAATTTTGCGGTCATCCTCTCAAAGACCGCCATTAAGTATAAGACCAAGCCGTGGTCCTGGTAGTCGTTATACGGACAACATTTGATGAGCTTATTGAACCTCTCATAATAGTCATATAGAGATTCTTTGGCCTCTTGCTCGATATTGCATATTTGTTTCTTAAGGGCATTTGATTTGATGGCGCGGAAGTACTTGGCCAAAAATAGCTTCTTCATATCGATCAAGTTGGTCACACTTCCCAGAGCTAGCGTATGGTACCAGTCCTTTGCCTAATCCTTGAGAAAAAAGGAAAAGGATCTCATCTTCATATGCTCCTCATCCACATCCGAAGGTCTCAAGTAAATGCAGACATCAATGAATTCGTCGAAGTGCTGGATGGGATCTTCGATTGTTGTTGTGCCACTGAATCTGGATAGTAGATGCACTACCCTAATCTTCAACTCAAACTTATTGCCAGTAGGGAGGTTGGGTAGAGCCAAATCTCTTGTAGACAACCCCAAGTTAGGGGTTGTCAAAGCCTCCAGTGTATATCTCATCTCATTGTTTGCTTGGAATAAATCTCTAGCAACTCCTTCTCTTGGTTCACATGTGCGTCCTCGTCTACGAAGATGAAATTCATGTTCAATTTTCTATAATCGCCGCAATGAGAGAATAGTTAATTAGCAGAACAGGCGCGGACCATGTAAATGGTTCACGTCTATGAAATGTTCAAAAGAAGTCTAAAAAATTGTGTTGATATTCATTGTCTCCCCGACAACGGTGCCAATTTGATAAGCGTGTGTTTGCCCGGTCGTTATTAGGAATTCAAACAAACACCTACACTAATTCAAATGATGCGAGATAAATGTCTCGCCAATTTTATCACCTAACTAACACCAAATCCTATTCATTATAATATAGCGGATGTAAGGGTCAACCAACATGAGACTATCAAATTGTTCAGATTTCAATCAAACACTTTGATTATAAAATAAAGAGATTTGGGCTTCTATTGCTAGAAAATGATGAAAACTTGATGTAAATAGTTAATTGACAAATTTCTTAGCAAAGTAGATATTTGTATTAAATGGTGATAATGATCATAGTAAATTCATAAAAGTAACTGTTATAGCGAACTGATCCTATTCCTATCCAACCAATATTCAGCACCTCAACCCAGTATACCAAACCTATCCAAATTAGTTAACTACGACGAACACCTATAGTTCAAACTAAATGAAGCATTAAGTTAGGAACACCTGGAAATAGGCATGAACACAATTTCCTATGTCAAACCGAATCTAGAAATTCATGCTTGCTTCAAAGAAATGGATAAGACGAACAAACTAATATACCCTATCTTATATGAATAACTAATTTAATCCTAGGTGATCAATCTAGAAATAAACTAACAATTCAACTTCAATATCATTCAAGAGAAAAACAACCAATCCATGCTATAAATCAAAGAATAAACTCATATAATTCACCAAATTAATACTTCAACTACGTTACTAAGAAATTAGGGAGATTATCCCTCCATACCAGAAATTATAAAATGATTTCGATGAAGAACTTCCAAGTACGTAAAACTGCCTCCAAGATGTCTCTCTAGAAAACTATGATAAAACGATCCTCCTAGGTTAAAACCAAAAAAAAAAAAGATAAAAGAATTCATTTTATAAGCTACTAAACTTAACCTAGAATATTACAAAATTTAAATAATAAAACTAATGCTAAGAAATACCGGAAAAGCTAATAAAATCCGTAAAAATCATAACCAAAAGATAGAAAAAGAGAAATAGTCTCGTTCTAGTTCTGCGGTAATCAGCGGTCGCCGAAGGGTTTTGGCGGACACCACCACTTATTTCGAATAAATGATTTGGAACTCTCACGGCGGGCGCCGGTAGGTGATAAGTGGTCGCCGCCGTAAGATCAGTCTTGGACTCCTGCAGCTCCTTCTTGATCTTCAACGTCGTTCGTCTTCGTCTTCGCTTCTCTTCGTCTCTAAAATCCTCATAAAATAATAATATAAGATATATATGTTCGTAAAGTGATACGAACCAAATACACTACATAACGCTCATAATCGCACTAAAAGTATGCTCTTATACCCATCATAGACGTGTACATCACTTACTTTCACTGAGCTACTAGGGTTCCATTTCAACAATGAAGTTGCATAGTCCCAAATCTTTGAATACTGTTCAGGTGAAAATCCTTGAGTCTTTGTAAGTGCCCTCATCCTATCCCTCAATGCATGATGATAGGTTATATCTATGCTCCCTCTTCACAATAGTTATAAAGGATTTTATTCTCCACTGATGATCCTCCCTATAATACTCAAGATATTTTTCAGCCAACCACTTGGATGTCATCTTTGTATATCTACCTACCAACCACAACTATGCTCAGGGGTAAATGATTTAAGCTGAAAAGTACCATCTACTCCCATTTTTCTTGCTAAAGCTTTAAAATTGCACAAATTTTCCTTGCACACACTTTTTCCTATCGTGCTTCAACACACATGAACACTTATGCAAATAGTAGACAAATAACTTGGTTCCATCATTATGTAAATAGTAATAATCAAAGTCATTTTCAAATCAAAATTGCCTCGAAGCCTTTCTAAATATGTTATTGGAAGCAAATTTCATACCAGACTTCAGTGCAATTTTACTCTTAAAATCAACTAAGGATTGAATTCAGAATACTTGTATCTTTTCTCATCATCTGATCATTGTAGCTTATATAATCATCATTATCTACTCTTATATCAAACAAGTCATCACCATCTTTTTCAACATCATCATGATCTATCATCTCATCAAATACATTTGGATTCACATTCTTTTCAAAGATTGTATCAGCATTTGAATCTTCACCAAATACATCTGCACTCCAAACCTCATCATCTTCAGAGCTTTTAGAGCCTAGAAATTCCCATATTAAGAGTTGCTCTCTTCAAGGACGAAATTTAAGGGAGGCGTATATTTGGCAGAGTTAAGAGCATTGGATCTGGGACTAGGGTTGACAAGTCATTTCCTTTTTATGCTTGGAGTAGATTTAGGGGTTGGTTTGGGTATGGATCTAGAGTGAGGAGTAAGCTTTGATTTTGAATTAAGGAAAATATTCTTTCTCATATGAGAGGTTAGTTTGTGAGTGGGATTGGGGGTTAGCAATGGACCTACAGTCATGGTCAAAATATTTGCATTTGGACTTCTTAAAACTCCTCACTCCTTACATTGCCCCCTTTTGAAACTCTGAGTAAGCCATGTGGAGCTTGTGGACTAATTACATCACCTTGAACAACATACACTTGTAGTGTATTGTCTTTCCTACAAGATTCATATAATTGTCTTATATCATTATCACTCACAAATTTTTGTAATTCCCCTATGCAAAAGAAGCCTTGCTCTACAGAACCATAACCCACTCACATCTTGAATCCCAACTCCCTCTTTTATATAATCTTCAAGCTCCATCTTAGATATCAAGTCTGGATCAACATCCTTTTTGATATAAACTAGTTGTTTCCTATAGGAAATATTCCCCTCCTTACTAAGATAGAATCTTCCCATATGTAGAAATTTTTTATTGACACTCATTTGTCAAAGCATAAATATACACTAAATTTGGTCAATATTCCACACATGAATGACATCACATAAAGAAATGATAAAGTTAAGGGTATGAAAACAAGCAAAAAATTAAGAGATGTTATGAAAGGTTCCCTTCACACAAAAAAATCATCTTTCACATGTTTCATGAAAAGCAATAATCATTTTCAAATAGCTTCACCTGCTTCGTAGAAGATTCCCTTTGCATGTCAAAAGCAGTGGCAAAATTATTTTTATATGTGTGGTTTAGTTCCACCACAATCCATACATGTGTTCAATTCTCAACCAAGCATTCAGTAATTTTCGACTTTCTACCAAAAAAAACCCAACAACTATATAATCGAGCTTCTTTCCTATGCAATGCCATCTGAAACAACTTCATTTTCAACCTTCCATTTCATTAATGAGGCTCGAGTATTAAAAGAAAAAACCTAACCTTTATCTTCAATATTCTTCAATGGTCCTAGATTCCCTTACACAACTTCTTCCTCTCAACCTCCTCCTTCCTTATCTTCTTCGACCTTCTTTGTCTTTAGTGAAATTAAACACCTTCGACCTTCTTCATCTCAATCGCAGCTTACATCGCCCACTGCCAAAATCGCCCACCCTCGAAATCCTACTAAAGCGCATCCATCTACCCTAGCAATCCCTAGAAATTGACCAAATCGTTCAAATTAGAACAATTACATCACTCCCGAACCCAAAAACAACAAAACCCCCAAATACTGTCGCTAACCCTAAAATTACAAAATCGAAATTCAACCTTAAATTACATGAACCTTTATCTACCTCCCAAACCCAGAAGCTGGATCGAAATGCATCCTTAAATTCAACCTTTATCTACCTCCAATTATGACCTATTGAGTTGATGAACTGAAAAATCGGGTTGAGCACTTGTATTGAACTCATAATTATTGTTTGTAAAAAAAATTGGGTTGGTTAAAAACATTTTTAATGTATTTTAACTTTCACATAAGTATCGGGTAATAGGTAAAAGTGAAATGTGTTTTCATTTTATTTTTTGTAATAAAATTCAAACACATCGGATATCTCGCGAGAATTTTAAAATATCAGACAATTTATGAGATCCAATCATTTTGTGTAATTTTAGGATAAATACAAGGGGTAAATTGGTCATTTTGACTCACTTAACAAAAAATCTAACAATTGTCATCAATATGTGTGACTTGGTAAGAAAAAGTGATATAATGGGTATGATAAAATAATTTTTGATATAAGGGATGGTTCCATGCAAATTTGACCATATAAGGGGTGGCTCCCTATAAATTTTTCTTTATATTGTCACAGTCCTATGGATCCGGTATAGAAATCAAGGCCATTTTGGTGCTTGATCAGTCTTTTATTTGCATTGTGGAAGCGTTTTGTTGTTGATCAAATAACGCAAAATCCAAGAATAACAGAAAGGGATCAAAAGAGGGACTCTATACAAGTAACACATTTACAAGTAAGCCTTTAAGATTCACATATGTGCAAAAGTCCCTAGTATTATCTCTCTCTGCCTTAGCCGCACAAACAGTTTGACTCAATCGGAACTAACTACGTACAAGACTAAAAACCAATATCTCGTCCTATACAAATGACATATGCAAATAAGCTAGTTGCAATCTATACAAGCCGACTACTCACTCTCACCCTTTCTTCTCCAAGAGAAATTAGTCGCGTATTTATAGGTAAGTATTCCTTTGTGTGGATTTGAGCAGGTGCTTGTTTTGACCATACAACACCTTTATGTCGCCATCTCAGCACACCTCTTTTGGCTGCCTCTGCTAAGTGTCCTTGCAACTTGCACGACCAACTGCAAAGCCGACCAATTGCGTGGCTCGTTGCTGCTTCTCATGTGCTTGGTGTGCGCTAGGTCACACCTTGGTTGTGTTGTCCGTGTCAAGGTCCTGCCTGGTTGTGCCAGCGTATACGAGTACATGGCAAAGTAGAAATCGAGGCCTTCGGGCCCGTGCCAAGTTGCATGACTGTCTTCGATGCGCGAGCTGCCTCTTAAGGTCGACGCCCTCGTGCTATCCTTGGCCAAGCACCTCCCTATGATGTCCGAGCATGATGTGAGGAAGTCCAAATTGATAGAACATCACATATAATCTATGTTGCACGGGCGCCGACACGGATACGAGGACACGGACACGGCAGGACACGGGGACACGAAAAAGTCAAAATATAGAAAAATAGGACACGACAGGACACGTCATAAAAAATTATATATTTTTATAAATACATTGTTGAAAATATGATATTTAATTTATAAAAATAATGGATAGTAAAAACTAATTATTAATGAATTTATGTAATCGCACGAAGGATGCTTGTAACGTTAAATAACGTCTTTGTGTTGGATTTTATAGGATTCACATTACATATATAACCAAAATTAGGTAAATCAAGCCGAACAAAGAGGTTGGATGATTTTTAATAATTGACGGTATTATGAGGGTAGATATTGACGATATAGGGAGCAAAAAGTGGAAAGTAACATTAGAAAAGATCAAGACAAATTGTTACAAGATGTGTCCGGGTGTGTCCAAGGTGTGTCCGAGGTGTGTCCGGTTTTGTTGACCGTGTGTGTCCGAGATGTGTCCAAGCGTGTCCAGCTGTATCCAAGTGTGTCCGTGTGTCCTACATGTGTCGGACACGAACACGGCTCTCTCCTAGGCGTGTCCGTGCATCATAGCATACAATATATAAAACCGTTTTTGACATTATACTTATTTCTGATAGTGTTTCAACTTATTTGCCATAAAAACAAAATAGTTATTTAGTCTATGTTATTGTCTCAATAACACTTAGAAAATTATTAAAGAAACGGTAACTCACCTACCATTTTTTTGATAATTACAACAAAATATAGAGTTGCTTACTTGCTTACATGAAGATCTCAATTATGAGCCGAAATATGTTATTGTAGTCGACAATAAGTGTGGGTTTGCATCTAACAAGTTAGAACCCAGAATTAATTCAATGTATGTCAAATTTCATCAAATCATTAGAATCATTGATGGAACAATATCAAATGTCTAAGTACTTTTTCTAGCATTTTTTTAAAAACAAGTATACATCAAAAAAATTTGGTTGGTTGCAATTTCATAACGATGGGAGGACACAAATGTGACTACCAAAACTTCAATGTAGGTCCAAGAAAAAGATCATAGCAAGCCGTCACATGGAAAATAAAGAATCTCATACAACTACTAAAGTTTTAACTAGTTATTTGTTTACATTAAAACGTAACAAATATTAATCTTCTTTCTAATTTGGTAAAGCTCATCCAGTGGAGAAATTACAAATACCTCTACTTCCAACTACCAAAGAATAGTATGAGGTGTTAAAATATAAAGTAGAGTAGTCATCACCTAATAAATCTGAGTAAACTAAAGAAAGATTATTCTACACATCATCTTTCCCAATCCGCGTTAATTTTGCATTAAACAATTTAAGTACCATTGTCACACAATATTTTACTACCATTTGGTGAAGCAGACCATTTTTTTCTGCATTAAGAGGTGCTTTATAGTTGGGTCTATACAGAATGAGAAGAGATAATACGTAGCATTGTATAGAAACAAACACTGCGGGTCAACGAAGAAGCTGGATTTGCTAATAAGGTGGGACTATATTAATTAAAGCTTAAATACGGGGATTCCTTTTATATTTTGTGCATGGGGGACTATACTAATTAAAGCTTAAATATGGGGATTCCTTTTATATTTTGTGCACAATTTGTGGGGCTTTTTAGAGTATGGAAAAGGTTTTCACCTTCTTTCTTGGCCTTCTTCTTTGTTGCCTCCTTCTGAGTGTCCATATATGAGGTTGCTCAAGTCTTACTATAAGCCAATGTGTTAGGTTAATGTATTTGTACTTACAAATTAGTAATCCCCAAATACTGAATAAAGATTCATGTTTTTTTTCTTATTAAATATATTCATTTGGAGTTTTGATTGCTTATGTAGAACTTGTATGGACATGCATAAAATATAGCATAAGAGGAATTATTACATTTAGCCTAAAGTGTCTACTATAGCTGTTACTGGAATCTTTGTAATATATGTAAGGAAATGAGGAATGCCAACTGTAGATATATAGACATAAGATGGATATGTCCTTGTCATGTAAAAGTTTTGGCTTATAAGACTATGTTGTTGTCTGTATAGTCTTGATGTAGCCTTACAAAGGCTATAGCCGATCTAGACCTCAAATGGAACACACAACAACAAGCAATCAACAATCAAAGTGGCGGCAAGCCCTAAAAATTAGAATTGAAGAAAAACAGAATTGATAAGATGCAAATAACACGGATCTGAAAGGGAAAAAGGACGAGATAGATGTGATTGAAACCAAGTGCAATCAACAACAAGACCCAAGGCTTTAATGGCCAAAAACCGAGCTGTAATGTCACACAAAACCTCAATCTTACAACCCTACACAACCTTCACATGGAGGAGCTCTATGAAGCTTGCAAACACCAAATCTAGTTAGTTTGACATAAACAAAACATCTAGAGTAAGAAATCAAGCAATTCTGCTCAACACACACAATGAGTTCAAAAGCTCTCTCTTTCAATGGAGATAAACACAAGGTTTTTGCAAATCTGAACTAACCGAAATAAGGAAGACAAGGGAGGCTTAAATAGGTGGAATGGCCGGCCCCTTGGTCTCCTAAAAACATACATGAAATGTCCTAAAAACACACAAGCCACACGGCTTAAAACACACATAAAATGCAATAGTCTTTAGTGCTTAAAAATGGGAAATGATAGGAAGGTCTTCAAGCCAACTCTTTGGACTCAAAGGTGAGTAGAGTCCTAGCTTTGCCACATGTATCCTCAACTCTCATAGATGTACCTTGAAGGCTGAATTGAGTGATGAATGTGGTCAAGTCCTCTTGTAGTTGCTTGGCTCTTGACCTTGTGATAGGACCTTCAATGGTTGGTGCTTCCTTTGGTTGATCTTCAAGGGATGGTCCTCCATCATCCTCCCCTCCTTGGAAAGGATTCGACCACGAATCTGTAGGGTTTCCCTCATGCTCTTCATAAAGTGTAAGATCAGCCACATTGAAGGTTGCACTAACACCATAATCATCCGGGAGGTCCACAACATAGGCATTGTCTCCTACTTTCCTTAGGATCTTGAATGGTCCATCTCCCCTTGGAGCTAGCTTGGAGACTCTCTTTGTAGGGAATCTCTCCTTACGCAAGTGCACCCACACCAAGTCCCCTGGTTTAAAGATCACTCTTCTCCTTCCTTTGTTGTTCCTAGTAGCCACATCATGCCCTAGTTGCTCCAATCTCAGCTTGGTCCTTTCATGCAACTCCTTTATGAACTCCACCTGTCTATTAGCATCAAAGTCTACTCGTTCCTTCATAGGAAACGGCACAAGATCTAGTGGGGTTAGAGGATTAAGACCATAGACACATTCAAAAGGACTTAGAGTTGTGGAAGAATGTTTTGCCCTATTGTAAGCAAATTCAGCATGTGGTAATACATCTTCCCATGACTTTAAGTTCTTTTTAATGAGGGTCCTAAGAAGGGTACCAAGTGTCCTATTGGTGACCTCAGTTTGGCCATCGGTTTGGGGATGACTTGAGGTAGAAAACAAGAGTTTAGTACCAAGTTGTCCCCAAAGAGAACGCCAAAAATGACTCAAGAACTTTGTATCCCTATCACTCACAATTGATCTAGGAATCCCATGTAGTCTTACCACTTCTCTAAAGAAAAGAGTTGACACATGAGAAGCATCATCCGTTTTGTGACAAGGAATAAAGTGAGCCATCTTAGAAAATCGATCTACAACCACAAAAATTGAATCACGTCCCTTCCTAGTCCTAGGCAGTCCAACAATGAAGTCCATACTAATATCTAGCCAAGGAGAGGAGGGTGTAGGTAGTGGTGTGTAGAGTCCATGGGGTTGCACTTTAGACTTAGCTTTCAAACATTCTAAACATCTTTTAAGTACATGCTCAACATCTTTCAACATATGAGGCCAATAGAAATGTTCTCTAAGCATAGCATAGGTTTTGTCACGGCCAAAATGCCCCATAAGGCCTCCCTTGTGTGATTCCTCAACAAGCAAGAGTCTTAATGAGCACTTAGGTATGCAAACCTTACTTGCCCTAAAAAGGAATCCATCAAACAAGTAGTAACACTTATCATAGGACCCTTTCTCTAGGCAAAGTCTATAAATGTCCCCAAAATCAGAATCACAATCATAAAGTTCCTTAATGTAAGAGAACCCTAGCACCTTAGAATCAAGTTGAACAATCAAAGCATATCTCCTAGATAGGGCGTCGGCCACTATGTTATCTTTACCCTTTTTATACTTGATTATATAAGGAAAAGTCTCTATAAATTCCATCCAACGACCATGACGCCTATCTAACTTATCTTGTCCTCTTAGATGCTTTAATGATTTATGATCTGTATGTAACACAAATTCACTTGGCCAGAGATAATGTTGCCAAGTTTTCAAGACCCTAAAAAGTGCATACAACTCTCTATCATATGTAGAATAGTTAAGACACGCACCTTTGAGCTTTTCACTAAAGAAAGCTATAGGTCTACCCTCTTGCATCAAAACACCACCAATTCCTATACCTGAGGCATCACATTCTACTTCAAAGGGTTTTGCAAAGTTAGGTAGAATGAGTAGAGGAGCATTGGTCAATCTGGTCTTGAGCTCTTCAAATGCAGCCTCTTGTGCCTTGCCCCATACAAATGGTGTGTTCTTCTTGGTAAGCTCCGTGAGTGGTGAAGCTATGGTGGAGAAGTCTTTCACA
>NW_027368648.1:0-48363 GCF_046119375.1 Phyllobates terribilis | reverse complement strand
TGCTTTTTCCCGCTCCTCTTAGCATGATAAAGAAGATTCAAAGAGAGTGAGGTGCCAGCTCCTTTCATTCAGTCAGTAGCTTCAAACATTTCTGGTATATGAATAACATGTTTTTCAATGGCAAAAATCATTGAATATTGTAAATGCACAAACAGTAATTTCTCCGCATTGCAAGGTGCAATTCTGAAATTTTTTGATTTTTCCTGCTCCTCTTAGCATGATAAAGAAGATTCAAAGAGAGTGAGATGCCAGCTCCTTTCATTCAGTCAGTAGCTTCAATCATATCTGGACGTTTTTCAATGGCAAAAATCAATGAATATTGTAAATGCACAAACAGTAATTTCTCCGCATTGCAAGGTGCAATTCTGAAATTTTTTGCTTTTTCCTGCTCCTCTTAGCATGATAAAGAAGATTCAAAGAGAGTGAGATGCCAGCTCCTTTCATTCAGTCAGTAGCTTCAATCATTTCTGGACGTTTTTCAATGGCAAAAATCAATGAATATTGTAAATGCACAAACAGTAATTTCTCCGCATTGCAAGGTGCAATTCTGAAATTTTTTGCTTTTTCCTGCTCCTCTTAGCATGATAAAGAAGATTCAAAGAGAGTGAGATGCCAGCTCCTTTCATTCAGTCAGTAGCTTCAAACATTTCTGGTATATGAATAACATGATGTTTTTCAATGGCAAAAATCAATGAATATTGTAAATGCACAAACAGTAATTTCTCCGCATTGCAAGGTGCAAGTCTGAAATTTTTTGCTTTTTCCTGCTCCTCTTAGCATGATAAAGAAGATTCAAAGAGAGTGAGATGCCAGCTACTTTCATTCAGTCAGTAGCTTCAATCATTTCTGGACGTTTTTCAATGGTAAAAATCAATGAATATTGTAAATGCACAAACAGTAATTTCTCCACATTGCAAGGTGCAATTCTGAAATTTTTTGCTTTTTCCTGCTCCTCTTAGCATGATAAAGAAGATTCAAAGAGAGTGAGATGCCAGCTCCTTTCATTCAGTCAGTAGCTTCAAACATTTCTGGTATATGAATAACATGATGTTTTTCAATGGCAAAAATCAATGAATATTGTAAATGCACAAACAGTAATTTCTCCGCATTGCAAGGAGCAATTCTGAAATTTTTTGCTTTTTCCTGCTCCTCTTAGCATGATAAAGAAGATTCAAAGAGAGTGAGATGCCAGCTCCTTTCATTCAGTCAGTAGCTTCAAACATTTCTGGTATATGAATAACATGATGTTTTTCAATGGCAAAAATCAATGAATATTGTAAATGCACAAAGAGTAATTTCTCCGCATTGCAAGGTGCAATTCTGAAATTTTTTGCTTTTTCCTGCTCCTCTTAGCATGATAAAGAAGATTCAAAGAGAGTGAGATGCCAGCTCCTTTCATTCAGTCAGTAGCTTCAATCATTTCTGGACGTTTTTCAATGGCAAAAATCAATGAATATTGTAAATGCACAAACAGTAATTTCTCCGCATTGCAAGGTGCAATTCTGAAATTTTTTGCTTTTTCCTGCTCCTCTTAGCATGATAAAGAAGATTCAAAGAGAGTGAGATGCCAGCTCCTTTCATTCAGTCAGTAGCTTCAATCATTTCTGGACGTTTTTCAATGGCAAAAATCAATGAATATTGTAAATGCACAAACAGTAATTTCTCCGCATTGCAAGGTGCAATTCTGAAATTTTTTGCTTTTTCCTGCTCCTCTTAGCATGATAAAGAAGATTCAAAGAGAGTGAGATGCCAGCTCCTTTCATTCAGTCAGTAGCTACAAACATTTCTGGTATATGAATAACATGATGTTTTTCAATGGCAAAAATCAATGAATATTGTAAATGCACAAACAGTAATTTCTCCGCATTGCAAGGTGCAATTCTGAAATTTTTTGCTTTTTCCTGCTCCTCTTAGCATGATAAAGAAGATTCAAAGAGAGTGAGATGCCAGCTCCTTTCATTCAGTCAGTAGCTTCAATCATTTCTGGACGTTTTTCAATGGCAAAAATCAATGAATATTGTAAATGCACAAACAGTAATTTCTCCGCATTGCAAGGTGCAATTCTGAAATTTTTTGCTTTTTCCTGCTCCTCTTAGCATGATAAAGAAGATTCAAAGAGAGTGAGATGCCAGCTCCTTTCATTCAGTCAGTAGCTTCAAACATTTCTGGTATATGAATAACATGATGTTTTTCAATGGCAAAAATCAATGAATATTGTAAATGCACAAACAGTAATTTCTCCGCATTGCAAGGTGCAAGTCTGAAATTTTTTGCTTTTTCCTGCTCCTCTTAGCATGATAAAGAAGATTCAAAGAGAGTGAGATGCCAGCTACTTTCATTCAGTCAGTAGCTTCAATCATTTCTGGACGTTTTTCAATGGTAAAAATCAATGAATATTGTAAATGCACAAACAGTAATTTCTCCACATTGCAAGGTGCAATTCTGAAATTTTTTGCTTTTTCCTGCTCCTCTTAGCATGATAAAGAAGATTCAAAGAGAGTGAGATGCCAGCTCCTTTCATTCAGTCAGTAGCTTCAAACATTTCTGGTATATGAATAACATGATGTTTTTCAATGGCAAAAATCAATGAATATTGTAAGTGCACAAACAGTAATTTCTCCGCATTGCAAGGTGCAATTCTGAAATTTTTTGCTTTTTCCTGCTCCTCTTAGCATGATAAAGAAGATTCAAAGAGAGTGAGATGCCAGCTCCTTTCATTCAGTCAGTAGCTTCAAACATTTCTGGTATATGAATAACATGATGTTTTTCAATGGCAAAAATCAATGAATATTGTAAATGCACAAAGAGTAATTTCTCCGCATTGGAAGGTGCAATTCTGAAATTTTTTGCTTTTTCCTGCTCCTCTTAGCATGATAAAGAAGATTCAAAGAGAGTGAGATGCCAGCTCCTTTCATTCAGTCAGTAGCTTCAATCATTTCTGGACGTTTTTCAATGGCAAAAATCAATGAATATTGTAAATGCACAAACAGTAATTTCTCCGCATTGCAAGGTGCAATTCTGAAATTTTTTGCTTTTTCCTGCTCCTCTTAGCATGATAAAGAAGATTCAAAGAGAGTGAGATGCCAGCTCCTTTCATTCAGTCAGTAGCTTCAATCATTTCTGGACGTTTTTCAATGGCAAAAATCAATGAATATTGTAAATGCACAAACAGTAATTTCTCCGCATTGCAAGGTGCAATTCTGAAATTTTTTGCTTTTTCCTGCTCCTCTTAGCATGATAAAGAAGATTCAAAGAGAGTGAGATGTCAGCTCCTTTCATTCAGTCAGTAGCTTCAAACATTTCTGGTATATGAATAACATGATGTTTTTCAATGGCAAATATCAATGAATTTTGTAAATGCACAAACAGTAATTTCTCCGCATTGCAAGGTGCAATTCTGAAATTTTTTGCTTTTTCCTGCTCCTCTTAGCATGATAAAGAAGATTCAAAGAGAGTGAGATGCCAGTTCCTTTCATTCAGTCAGTAGCTTCAATCATTTCTGGACGTTTTTCAATGGCAAAAATCAATGAATATTGTAAATGCACAAACAGTAATTTCTCCGCATTGCAAGGTGCAATTCTGAAATTTTTTGCTTTTTCCTGCTCCTCTTAGCATGATAAAGAAGATTCAAAGAGAGTGAGATGCCAGCTCCTTTCATTCAGTCAGTAGCTTCAATCATTTCTGGTATATGAATAACATGATGTTTTTCAATGGCAAAAATCAATGAATATTGTAAATGCACAAACAGTAATTTCTCCGCATTGCAAGGTGCAATTCTGAAATTTTTTGCTTTTTCCTGCTCCTCTTAGCATGATAAAGAAGATTCAAAGAGAGTGAGATGCCAGCTCCTTTCATTCAGTCAGTAGCTTCAATCATTTCTGGACGTTTTTCAATGGCAAAAATCAATGAATATTGTAAATGCACAAACAGTAATTTCTCCGCATTGCAAGGTGCAATTCTGAAATTTTTTGCTTTTTCCTGCTCCTCTTAGCATGATAAACAAGATTCAAAGAGAGTGAGATGCCAGCTCCTTTCATTCAGTCAGTAGCTTCAATCATTTCTGGACGTTTTTCAATGGCAAAAATCAATGAATATTGTAAATGCACAAACAGTAATTTCTCCGCATTGCAAGGTGCAATTCTGAAATTTTTTGCTTTTTCCTGCTCCTCTTAGCATGATAAAGAAGATTCAAAGAGAGTGAGATGCCAGCTCCTTTCATTCAGTCAGTAGCTTCAAACATTTCTGGTATATGAATAACATGATGTTTTTCAATGGCAAAAATCAATGAATATTGTAAATGCACAAACAGTAATTTCTCCGCATTGCAAGGTGCAAGTCTGAAATTTTTTGCTTTTTCCTGCTCCTCTTAGCATGATAAAGAAGATTCAAAGAGAGTGAGATGCCAGCTACTTTCATTCAGTCAGTAGCTTCAATCATTTCTGGACGTTTTTCAATGGTAAAAATCAATGAATATTGTAAATGCACAAACAGTAATTTCTCCACATTGCAAGGTGCAATTCTGAAATTTTTTGCTTTTTCCTGCTCCTCTTAGCATGATAAAGAAGATTCAAAGAGAGTGAGATGCCAGCTCCTTTCATTCAGTCAGTAGCTTCAAACATTTCTGGTATATGAATAACATGATGTTTTTCAATGGCAAAAATCAATGAATATTGTAAATGCACAAACAGTAATTTCTCTGCATTGCAAGGTGCAATTCTGAAATTTTTTGCTTTTTCCTGCTCCTCTTAGCATGATAAAGAAGATTCAAAGAGAGTGAGATGCCAGCTACTTTCATTCAGTCAGTAGCTTCAATCATTTCTGGACGTTTTTCAATGGTAAAAATCAATGAATATTGTAAATGCACAAACAGTAATTTCTCCACATTGCAAGGTGCAATTCTGAAATTTTTTGCTTTTTCCTGCTCCTCTTAGCATGATAAAGAAGATTCAAAGAGAGTGAGATGCCAGCTCCTTTCATTCAGTCAGTAGCTTCAAACATTTCTGGTATATGAATAACATGATGTTTTTCAATGGCAAAAATCAATGAATATTGTAAATGCACAAACAGTAATTTCTCCGCATTGCAAGGTGCAATTCTGAAATTTTTTGCTTTTTCCTGCTCCTCTTAGCATGATAAAGAAGATTCAAAGAGAGTGAGATGCCAGCTCCTTTCATTCAGTCAGTAGCTTCAAACATTTCTGGTATATGAATAACATGATGTTTTTCAATGGCAAAAATCAATGAATATTGTAAATGCACAAACAGTAATTTCTCCGCATTGCAAGGTGCAATTCTGAAATTTTTTGCTTTTTCCTGCTCCTCTTAGCATGATAAAGAAGATTCAAAGAGAGTGAGATGCCAGCTCCTTTCATTCAGTCAGTAGCTTCAATCATTTCTGGACGTTTTTCAATGGCAAAAATCAATGAATATTGTAAATTCACAAACAGTAATTTCTCCGCATTGCAAGGTGCAATTCTGAAATTTTTTGCTTTTTCCTGCTCCTCTTAGCATGATAAAGAAGATTCAAAGAGAGTGAGATGCCAGCTCCTTTCATTCAGTCAGTAGCTTCAATCATTTCTGGACGTTTTTCAATGGCAAAAATCAATGAATATTGTAAATGCACAAACAGTAATTTCTCCGCATTGCAAGGTGCAATTCTGAAATTTTTTGCTTTTTCCTGCTCCTCTTAGCATGATAAAGAAGATTCAAAGAGAGTGAGATGCAAGCTCCTTTCATTCAGTCAGTAGCTTCAAACATTTCTGGTATATGAATAACATGATGTTTTTCAATGGCAAAAATCAATGAATATTGTAAATGCACAAACAGTAATTTCTCCGCATTGCAAGGTGCAAGTCTGAAATTTTTTGCTTTTTCCTGCTCCTCTTAGCATGATAAAGAAGATTCAAAGAGAGTGAGATGCCAGCTCCTTTCATTCAGTCAGTAGCTTCAATCATTTCTGGACGTTTTTCAATGGCAAAAATCCATGAATATTGTAAATGCACAAACAGTAATTTCTCCGCATTGCAAGGTGCAATTCTGAAATTTTTTGCTTTTTCCTGCTCCTCTTAGCATGATAAAGAAGATTCAAAGAGAGTGAGATGCCTGCTCCTTTCATTCAGTCAGTAGCTTCAATCATTTCTGGACGTTTTTCAATGGCAAAAATCAATGAATATTGTAAATGCACAAACAGTAATTTCTCCGCATTGCAAGGTGCAATTCTGAAATTTTTTGCTTTTTCCTGCTCCTCTTAGCATGATAAAGAAGATTCAAAGAGAGTGAGATGCCAGCTCCTTTCATTCAGTCAGTAGCTTCAATCATTTCTGGACGTTTTTCAATGGCAAAAATCAATGAATATTGTAAATGCACAAACAGTAATTTCTCCGCATTGCAAGGTGCAATTCTGAAATTTTTTGCTTTTTCCTGCTTCTCTTAGCATGATAAAGAAGATTCAAAGAGAGTGAGATGCCAGCTCCTTTCATTCAGTCAGTAGCTTCAAACATTTCTGGTATATGAATAACATGATGTTTTTCAATGGCAAAAATCAATGAATATTGTAAATGCACAAACAGTAATTTCTCCGCATTGCAAGGTGCAAGTCTGAAATTTTTTGCTTTTTCCTGCTCCTCTTAGCATGATAAAGAAGATTCAAAGAGAGTGAGATGCCAGCTACTTTCATTCAGTCAGTAGCTTCAATCATTTCTGGACGTTTTTCAATGGTAAAAATCAATGAATATTGTAAATGCACAAACAGTAATTTCTCCACATTGCAAGGTGCAATTCTGAAATTTTTTGCTTTTTCCTGCTCCTCTTAGCATGATAAAGAAGATTCAAAGAGAGTGAGATGCCAGCTCCTTTCATTCAGTCAGTAGCTTCAATCATTTCTGGACGTTTTTCAATGGCAAAAATCAATGAATATTGTAAATGCACAAACAGTAATTTCTCCGCATTGCAAGGTGCAATTCTGAAATTTTTTGCTTTTTCCTGCTCCTCTTAGCATGATAAAGAAGATTCAAAGAGAGTGAGATGTCAGCTCCTTTCATTCAGTCAGTAGCTTCAATCATTTCTGGACGTTTTTCAATGGCAAAAATCAATGAATATTGTAAATGCACAAACAGTAATTTCTCCGCATTGCAAGGTGCAATTCTGAAATTTTTTGCTTTTTCCTGCTCCTCTTAGCATGATAAAGAAGATTCAAAGAGAGTGAGATGTCAGCTCCTTTCATTCAGTCAGTAGCTTCAAACATTTCTGGTATATGAATAACATGATGTTTTTCAATGGCAAAAATCAATGAATTTTGTAAATGCACAAACAGTAATTTCTCCGCATTGCAAGGTGCAATTCTGAAATTTTTTGCTTTTTCCTGCTCCTCTTAGCATGATAAAGAAGATTCAAAGAGAGTGAGATGCCAGCTCCTTTCATTCAGTCAGTAGCTTCAATCATTTCTGGACGTTTTTCAATGGCAAAAATCAATGAATATTGTAAATGCACAAACAGTAATTTCTCCGCATTGCAAGGTGCAATTCTGAAATTTTTTGCTTTTTCCTGCTCCTCTTAGCATGATAAAGAAGATTCAAAGAGAGTGAGATGTCAGCTCCTTTCATTCAGTCAGTAGCTTCAAACATTTCTGGTATATGAATAACATGATGTTTTTCAATGGCAAATATCAATGAATTTTGTAAATGCACAAACAGTAATTTCTCCGCATTGCAAGGTGCAATTCTGAAATTTTTTGCTTTTTCCTGCTCCTCTTAGCATGATAAAGAAGATTCAAAGAGAGTGAGATGCCAGTTCCTTTCATTCAGTCAGTAGCTTCAATCATTTCTGGACGTTTTTCAATGGCAAAAATCAATGAATATTGTAAATGCACAAACAGTAATTTCTCCGCATTGCAAGGTGCAATTCTGAAATTTTTTGCTTTTTCCTGCTCCTCTTAGCATGATAAAGAAGATTCAAAGAGAGTGAGATGCCAGCTCCTTTCATTCAGTCAGTAGCTTCAATCATTTCTGGTATATGAATAACATGATGTTTTTCAATGGCAAAAATCAATGAATATTGTAAATGCACAAACAGTAATTTCTCCGCATTGCAAGGTGCAATTCTGAAATTTTTTGCTTTTTCCTGCTCCTCTTAGCATGATAAAGAAGATTCAAAGAGAGTGAGATGCCAGCTCCTTTCATTCAGTCAGTAGCTTCAATCATTTCTGGACGTTTTTCAATGGCAAAAATCAATGAATATTGTAAATGCACAAACAGTAATTTCTCCGCATTGCAAGGTGCAATTCTGAAATTTTTTGCTTTTTCCTGCTCCTCTTAGCATGATAAACAAGATTCAAAGAGAGTGAGATGCCAGCTCCTTTCATTCAGTCAGTAGCTTCAATCATTTCTGGACGTTTTTCAATGGCAAAAATCAATGAATATTGTAAATGCACAAACAGTAATTTCTCCGCATTGCAAGGTGCAATTCTGAAATTTTTTGCTTTTTCCTGCTCCTCTTAGCATGATAAAGAAGATTCAAAGAGAGTGAGATGCCAGCTCCTTTCATTCAGTCAGTAGCTTCAAACATTTCTGGTATATGAATAACATGATGTTTTTCAATGGCAAAAATCAATGAATATTGTAAATGCACAAACAGTAATTTCTCCGCATTGCAAGGTGCAAGTCTGAAATTTTTTGCTTTTTCCTGCTCCTCTTAGCATGATAAAGAAGATTCAAAGAGAGTGAGATGCCAGCTACTTTCATTCAGTCAGTAGCTTCAATCATTTCTGGACGTTTTTCAATGGTAAAAATCAATGAATATTGTAAATGCACAAACAGTAATTTCTCCACATTGCAAGGTGCAATTCTGAAATTTTTTGCTTTTTCCTGCTCCTCTTAGCATGATAAAGAAGATTCAAAGAGAGTGAGATGCCAGCTCCTTTCATTCAGTCAGTAGCTTCAAACATTTCTGGTATATGAATAACATGATGTTTTTCAATGGCAAAAATCAATGAATATTGTAAATGCACAAACAGTAATTTCTCTGCATTGCAAGGTGCAATTCTGAAATTTTTTGCTTTTTCCTGCTCCTCTTAGCATGATAAAGAAGATTCAAAGAGAGTGAGATGCCAGCTACTTTCATTCAGTCAGTAGCTTCAATCATTTCTGGACGTTTTTCAATGGTAAAAATCAATGAATATTGTAAATGCACAAACAGTAATTTCTCCACATTGCAAGGTGCAATTCTGAAATTTTTTGCTTTTTCCTGCTCCTCTTAGCATGATAAAGAAGATTCAAAGAGAGTGAGATGCCAGCTCCTTTCATTCAGTCAGTAGCTTCAAACATTTCTGGTATATGAATAACATGATGTTTTTCAATGGCAAAAATCAATGAATATTGTAAATGCACAAACAGTAATTTCTCCGCATTGCAAGGTGCAATTCTGAAATTTTTTGCTTTTTCCTGCTCCTCTTAGCATGATAAAGAAGATTCAAAGAGAGTGAGATGCCAGCTCCTTTCATTCAGTCAGTAGCTTCAAACATTTCTGGTATATGAATAACATGATGTTTTTCAATGGCAAAAATCAATGAATATTGTAAATGCACAAACAGTAATTTCTCCGCATTGCAAGGTGCAATTCTGAAATTTTTTGCTTTTTCCTGCTCCTCTTAGCATGATAAAGAAGATTCAAAGAGAGTGAGATGCCAGCTCCTTTCATTCAGTCAGTAGCTTCAATCATTTCTGGACGTTTTTCAATGGCAAAAATCAATGAATATTGTAAATTCACAAACAGTAATTTCTCCGCATTGCAAGGTGCAATTCTGAAATTTTTTGCTTTTTCCTGCTCCTCTTAGCATGATAAAGAAGATTCAAAGAGAGTGAGATGCCAGCTCCTTTCATTCAGTCAGTAGCTTCAATCATTTCTGGACGTTTTTCAATGGCAAAAATCAATGAATATTGTAAATGCACAAACAGTAATTTCTCCGCATTGCAAGGTGCAATTCTGAAATTTTTTGCTTTTTCCTGCTCCTCTTAGCATGATAAAGAAGATTCAAAGAGAGTGAGATGCAAGCTCCTTTCATTCAGTCAGTAGCTTCAAACATTTCTGGTATATGAATAACATGATGTTTTTCAATGGCAAAAATCAATGAATATTGTAAATGCACAAACAGTAATTTCTCCGCATTGCAAGGTGCAAGTCTGAAATTTTTTGCTTTTTCCTGCTCCTCTTAGCATGATAAAGAAGATTCAAAGAGAGTGAGATGCCAGCTCCTTTCATTCAGTCAGTAGCTTCAATCATTTCTGGACGTTTTTCAATGGCAAAAATCCATGAATATTGTAAATGCACAAACAGTAATTTCTCCGCATTGCAAGGTGCAATTCTGAAATTTTTTGCTTTTTCCTGCTCCTCTTAGCATGATAAAGAAGATTCAAAGAGAGTGAGATGCCTGCTCCTTTCATTCAGTCAGTAGCTTCAATCATTTCTGGACGTTTTTCAATGGCAAAAATCAATGAATATTGTAAATGCACAAACAGTAATTTCTCCGCATTGCAAGGTGCAATTCTGAAATTTTTTGCTTTTTCCTGCTCCTCTTAGCATGATAAAGAAGATTCAAAGAGAGTGAGATGCCAGCTCCTTTCATTCAGTCAGTAGCTTCAATCATTTCTGGACGTTTTTCAATGGCAAAAATCAATGAATATTGTAAATGCACAAACAGTAATTTCTCCGCATTGCAAGGTGCAATTCTGAAATTTTTTGCTTTTTCCTGCTTCTCTTAGCATGATAAAGAAGATTCAAAGAGAGTGAGATGCCAGCTCCTTTCATTCAGTCAGTAGCTTCAAACATTTCTGGTATATGAATAACATGATGTTTTTCAATGGCAAAAATCAATGAATATTGTAAATGCACAAACAGTAATTTCTCCGCATTGCAAGGTGCAAGTCTGAAATTTTTTGCTTTTTCCTGCTCCTCTTAGCATGATAAAGAAGATTCAAAGAGAGTGAGATGCCAGCTACTTTCATTCAGTCAGTAGCTTCAATCATTTCTGGACGTTTTTCAATGGTAAAAATCAATGAATATTGTAAATGCACAAACAGTAATTTCTCCACATTGCAAGGTGCAATTCTGAAATTTTTTGCTTTTTCCTGCTCCTCTTAGCATGATAAAGAAGATTCAAAGAGAGTGAGATGCCAGCTCCTTTCATTCAGTCAGTAGCTTCAATCATTTCTGGACGTTTTTCAATGGCAAAAATCAATGAATATTGTAAATGCACAAACAGTAATTTCTCCGCATTGCAAGGTGCAATTCTGAAATTTTTTGCTTTTTCCTGCTCCTCTTAGCATGATAAAGAAGATTCAAAGAGAGTGAGATGTCAGCTCCTTTCATTCAGTCAGTAGCTTCAATCATTTCTGGACGTTTTTCAATGGCAAAAATCAATGAATATTGTAAATGCACAAACAGTAATTTCTCCGCATTGCAAGGTGCAATTCTGAAATTTTTTGCTTTTTCCTGCTCCTCTTAGCATGATAAAGAAGATTCAAAGAGAGTGAGATGTCAGCTCCTTTCATTCAGTCAGTAGCTTCAAACATTTCTGGTATATGAATAACATGATGTTTTTCAATGGCAAAAATCAATGAATTTTGTAAATGCACAAACAGTAATTTCTCCGCATTGCAAGGTGCAATTCTGAAATTTTTTGCTTTTTCCTGCTCCTCTTAGCATGATAAAGAAGATTCAAAGAGAGTGAGATGCCAGTTCCTTTCATTCAGTCAGTAGCTTCAATCATTTCTGGACGTTTTTCAATGGCAAAAATCAATGAATATTGTAAATGCACAAACAGTAATTTCTCCGCATTGCAAGGTGCAATTCTGAAATTTTTTGCTTTTTCCTGCTCCTCTTAGCATGATAAAGAAGATTCAAAGAGAGTGAGATGCCAGCTCCTTTCATTCAGTCAGTAGCTTCAATCATTTCTGGTATATGAATAACATGATGTTTTTCAATGGCAAAAATCAATGAATATTGTAAATGCACAAACAGTAATTTCTCCGCATTGCAAGGTGCAATTCTGAAATTTTTTGCTTTTTCCTGCTCCTCTTAGCATGATAAAGAAGATTCAAAGAGAGTGAGATGCCAGCTCCTTTCATTCAGTCAGTAGCTTCAATCATTTCTGGTATATGAATAACATGATGTTTTTCAATGGCAAAAATCAATGAATATTGTAAATGCACAAACAGTAATTTCTCCGCATTGCAAGGTGCAATTCTGAAATTTTTTGCTTTTTCCTGCTCCTCTTAGCATGATAAAGAAGATTCAAAGAGAGTGAGATGCCAGCTCCTTTCATTCAGTCAGTAGCTTCAATCATTTCTGGACGTTTTTCAATGGCAAAAATCAATGAATATTGTAAATGCACAAACAGTAATTTCTCCGCATTGCAAGGTGCAATTCTGAAATTTTTTGCTTTTTCCTGCTCCTCTTAGCATGATAAACAAGATTCAAAGAGAGTGAGATGCCAGCTCCTTTCATTCAGTCAGTAGCTTCAATCATTTCTGGACGTTTTTCAATGGCAAAAATCAATGAATATTGTAAATGCACAAACAGTAATTTCTCCGCATTGCAAGGTGCAATTCTGAAATTTTTTGCTTTTTCCTGCTCCTCTTAGCATGATAAAGAAGATTCAAAGAGAGTGAGATGCCAGCTCCTTTCATTCAGTCAGTAGCTTCAAACATTTCTGGTATATGAATAACATGATGTTTTTCAATGGCAAAAATCAATGAATATTGTAAATGCACAAACAGTAATTTCTCCGCATTGCAAGGTGCAAGTCTGAAATTTTTTGCTTTTTCCTGCTCCTCTTAGCATGATAAAGAAGATTCAAAGAGAGTGAGATGCCAGCTCCTTTCATTCAGTCAGTAGCTTCAATCATTTCTGGACGTTTTTCAATGGCAAAAATCAATGAATATTGTAAATGCACAAACAGTAATTTCTCCGCATTGCAAGGTGCAATTCTGAAATTTTTTGCTTTTTCCTGCTCCTCTTAGCATGATAAAGAAGATTCAAAGAGAGTGAGATGTCAGCTCCTTTAATTCAGTCAGTAGCTTCAAACATTTCTGGTATATGAATAACATGATGTTTTTCAATGGCAAAAATCAATGAATTTTGTAAATGCACAAACAGTAATTTCTCCGCATTGCAAGGTGCAATTCTGAAATTTTTTGCTTTTTCCTGCTCCTCTTAGCATGATAAAGAAGATTCAAAGAGAGTGAGATGCCAGTTCCTTTCATTCAGTCAGTAGCTTCAATCATTTCTGGTCGTTTTTCAATGGCAAAAATCAATGAATATTGTAAATGCACAAACAGTAATTTCTCCGCATTGCAAGGTGCAATTCTGAAATTTTTTGCTTTTTCCTGCTCCTCTTAGCATGATAAAGAAGATTCAAAGAGAGTGAGATGCCAGCTCCTTTCATTCAGTCAGTAGCTTCAATCATTTCTGGTATATGAATAACATGATGTTTTTCAATGGCAAAAATCAATGAATATTGTAAATGCACAAACAGTAATTTCTCCGCATTGCAAGGTGCAATTCTGAATTTTTTTGCTTTTTCCTGCTCCTCTTAGCATGATAAAGAAGATTCAAAGAGAGTGAGATGCCAGCTCCTTTCATTCAGTCAGTAGCTTCAATCATTTCTGGACGTTTTTCAATGGCAAAAATCAATGAATATTGTAAATGCACAAACAGTAATTTCTCCGCATTGCAAAGTGCAATTCTGAAATTTTTTGCTTTTTCCTGCTCCTCTTAGCATGATAAACAAGATTCAAAGAGAGTGAGATGCCAGCTCCTTTCATTCAGTCAGTAGCTTCAATCATTTCTGGACGTTTTTCAATGGCAAAAATCCATGAATATTGTAAATGCACAAACAGTAATTTCTCCGCATTGCAAGGTGCAATTCTGAAATTTTTTGCTTTTTCCTGCTCCTCTTAGCATGATAAAGAAGATTCAAAGAGAGTGAGATGCCAGCTCCTTTCATTCAGTCAGTAGCTTCAAACATTTCTGGTATATGAATAACATGATGTTTTTCAATGGCAAAAATCAATGAATATTGTAAATGCACAAACAGTAATTTCTCCGCATTGCAAGGTGCAAGTCTGAAATTTTTTGCTTTTTCCTGCTCCTCTTAGCATGATAAAGAAGATTCAAAGAGAGTGAGATGCCAGCTCCTTTCATTCAGTCAGTACCTTCAATCATTTCTGGATGTTTTTCAATGGCAAAAATCAATGAATATTGTAAATGCACAAACAGTAATTTCTCCGCATTGCAAGGTGCAATTCTGAAATTTTTTGCTTTTTCCCGCTCCTCTTAGCATGATAAAGAAGATTCAAAGAGAGTGAGGTGCCAGCTCCTTTCATTCAGTCAGTAGCTTCAAACATTTCTGGTATATGAATAACATGTTTTTCAATGGCAAAAATCATTGAATATTGTAAATGCACAAACAGTAATTTCTCCGCATTGCAAGGTGCAATTCTGAAATTTTTTGATTTTTCCTGCTCCTCTTAGCATGATAAAGAAAATTCAAAGAGAGTGAGATGCCAGCTCCTTTCATTCAGTCAGTAGCTTCAATCATTTCTGGACGTTTTTCAATGGCAAAAATCAATGAATATTGTAAATGCACAAACAGTAATTTCTCCGCATTGCAAGGTGCAATTCTGAAATTTTTTGCTTTTTCCTGCTCCTCTTAGCATGATAAAGAAGATTCAAAGAGAGTGAGATGCCAGCTCCTTTCATTCAGTCAGTAGCTTCAATCATTTCTGGACGTTTTTCAATGGCAAAAATCAATGAATATTGTAAATGCACAAACAGTAATTTCTCCGCATTGCAAGGTGCAATTCTGAAATTTTTTGCTTTTTCCTGCTCCTCTTAGCATGATAAAGAAGATTCAAAGAGAGTGAGATGCCAGCTCCTTTCATTCAGTCAGTAGCTTCAAACATTTCTGGTATATGAATAACATGATGTTTTTCAATGGCAAAAATCAATGAATATTGTAAATGCACAAACAGTAATTTCTCCGCATTGCAAGGTGCAAGTCTGAAATTTTTTGCTTTTTCCTGCTCCTCTTAGCATGATAAAGAAGATTCAAAGAGAGTGAGATGCCAGCTACTTTCATTCAGTCAGTAGCTTCAATCATTTCTGGACGTTTTTCAATGGTAAAAATCAATGAATATTGTAAATGCACAAACAGTAATTTCTCCACATTGCAAGGTGCAATTCTGAAATTTTTTGCTTTTTCCTGCTCCTCTTAGCATGATAAAGAAGATTCAAAGAGAGTGAGATGCCAGCTCCTTTCATTCAGTCAGTAGCTTCAAACATTTCTGGTATATGAATAACATGATGTTTTTCAATGGCAAAAATCAATGAATATTGTAAATGCACAAACAGTAATTTCTCCGCATTGCAAGGTGCAATTCTGAAATTTTTTGCTTTTTCCTGCTCCTCTTAGCATGATAAAGAAGATTCAAAGAGAGTGAGATGCCAGCTCCTTTCATTCAGTCAGTAGCTTCAAACATTTCTGGTATATGAATAACATGATGTTTTTCAATGGCAAAAATCAATGAATATTGTAAATGCACAAAGAGTAATTTCTCCGCATTGCAAGGTGCAATTCTGAAATTTTTTGCTTTTTCCTGCTCCTCTTAGCATGATAAAGAAGATTCAAAGAGAGTGAGATGCCAGCTCCTTTCATTCAGTCAGTAGCTTCAATCATTTCTGGACGTTTTTCAATGGCAAAAATCAATGAATATTGTAAATGCACAAACAGTAATTTCTCCGCATTGCAAGGTGCAATTCTGAATTTTTTTGCTTTTTCCTGCTCCTCTTAGCATGATAAAGAAGATTCAAAGAGAGTGAGATGCCAGCTCCTTTCATTCAGTCAGTAGCTTCAATCATTTCTGGACGTTTTTCAATGGCAAAAATCAATGAATATTGTAAATGCACAAACAGTAATTTCTCCGCATTGCAAGGTGCAATTCTGAAATTTTTTGCTTTTTCCTGCTCCTCTTAGCATGATAAAGAAGATTCAAAGAGAGTGAGATGCCAGCTCCTTTCATTCAGTCAGTAGCTACAAACATTTCTGGTATATGAATAACATGATGTTTTTCAATGGCAAAAATCAATGAATATTGTAAATGCACAAACAGTAATTTCTCCGCATTGCAAGGTGAAATTCTGAAATTTTTTGCTTTTTCCTGCTCCTCTTAGCATGATAAAGAAGATTCAAAGAGAGTGAGATGCCAGCTCCTTTCATTCAGTCAGTAGCTTCAATCATTTCTGGACGTTTTTCAATGGCAAAAATCAATGAATATTGTAAATGGACAAACAGTAATTTCTCCGCATTGCAAGGTGCAATTCTGAAATTTTTTGCTTTTTCCTGCTCCTCTTAGCATGATAAAGAAGATTCAAAGACAGTGAGATGCCAGCTCCTTTCATTCAGTCAGTAGCTTCAATCATTTCTGGACGTTTTTCAATGGCAAAAATCAATGAATATTGTAAATGCACAAACAGTAATTTCTCCGCATTGCAAGGTGCAATTCTGAAATTTTTTGCTTTTTCCTGCTCCTCTTAGCATGACAAAGAAGATTCAAAGAGAGTAAGATGCCAGCTCCTTTCATTCAGTCAGTAGCTTCAATCATTTCTGGTATATGAATAACATGATGTTTTTCAATGGCAAAAATCAATGAATATTGTAAATGCACAAACAGTAATTTCTCCGCATTGCAAGGTGCAATTCTGAAATTTTTTGCTTTTTCCTGCTCCTCTTAGCATGATAAAGAAGATTCAAAGAGAGTGAGATGCCAGCTCCTTTCATTCAGTCAGTAGCTTCAATCATTTCTGGACGTTTTTCAATGGCAAAAATCAATGAATATTGTAAATGCACAAACAGTAATTTCTCCGCATTGCAAGGTGCAATTCTGAAATTTTTTGCTTTTTCCTGCTCCTCTTAGCATGATAAAGAAGATTCAAAGAGAGTGAGATGCCAGCTCCTTTCATTCAGTCAGTAGCTTCAATCATTTCTGGACGTTTTTCAATGGCAAAAATCAATGAATATTGTAAATGCACAAACAGTAATTTCTCCGCATTGCAAGGTGCAATTCTGAAATTTTTTGCTTTTTCCTGCTCCTCTTAGCATGATAAAGAAGATTCAAAGAGAGTGAGATGCCAGGTCCTTTCATTCAGTCAGTAGCTTCAAACATTTCTGGTATATGAATAATATGATGTTTTTCAATGGCAAAAATCAATGAATATTGTAAAAGCACAAACAGTAATTTCTCCGCATTGCAAGGTGCAATTCTGAAATTTTTTGCTTTTTCCTGCTCCTCTTAGCATGATAAAGAAGATTCAAAGAGAGTGAGATGCCAGCTCCTTTCATTCAGTCAGTAGCTTCAATCATTTCTGGACGTTTTTCAATGGCAAAAATCAATGAATATTGTAAATGCACAAACAGTAATTTCTCCGCATTGCAAGGTGCAATTCTGAAATTTTTTGCTTTTTCCTGCTCCTCTTAGCATGATAAAGAAGATTCAAAGAGAGTGAGATGCCAGCTCCTTTCATTCAGTCAGTAGCTTCAATCATTTCTGGTATATGAATAACATGATGTTTTTCAATGGCAAAAATCAATGAATATTGTAAATGCACAAACAGTAATTTCTCCGCATTGCAAGTTGCAATTCTGAAATTTTTTGCTTTTTCCTGCTCCTCTTAGCATGATAAAGAAGATTCAAAGAGAGTGAGATGCCAGCTCCTTTCATTCAGTCAGTAGCTTCAATCATTTCTGGACGTTTTTCAATGGCAAAAATCAATGAATATTGTAAATGCACAAACAGTAATTTCTCCGCATTGCAAGGTGCAATTCTGAAATTTTTTGCTTTTTCCTGCTCCTCTTAGCATGATAAAGAAGATTCAAAGAGAGTGAGATGCCAGCTCCTTTCATTCAGTCAGTAGCTTCAATCATTTCTGGACGTTTTTCAATGGCAAAAATCAATGAATATTGTAAATGCACAAACAGTAATTTCTCCGCATTGCAAGGTGCAATTCTGAAATTTTTTGCTTTTTCCTGCTCCTCTTAGCATGACAAAGAAGATTCAAAGAGAGTAAGATGCCAGCTCCTTTCATTCAGTCAGTAGCTTCAATCATTTCTGGTATATGAATAACATGATGTTTTTCAATGGCAAAAATCAATGAATATTGTAAATGCACAAACAGTAATTTCTCCGCATTGCAAGGTGCAATTCTGAAATTTTTTGCTTTTTCCTGCTCCTCTTAGCATGATAAAGAAGATTCAAAGAGAGTGAGATGCCAGCTCCTTTCATTCAGTCAGTAGCTTCAATCATTTCTGGACGTTTTTCAATGGCAAAAATCAATGAATATTGTAAATGCACAAACAGTAATTTCTCCGCATTGCAAGGTGCAATTCTGAAATTTTTTGCTTTTTCCTGCTCCTCTTAGCATGATAAAGAAGATTCAAAGAGAGTGAGATGCCAGCTCCTTTCATTCAGTCAGTAGCTTCAATCATTTCTGGACGTTTTTCAATGGCAAAAATCAATGAATATTGTAAATGCACAAACAGTAATTTCTCCGCATTGCAAGGTGCAATTCTGAAATTTTTTGCTTTTTCCTGCTCCTCTTAGCATGATAAAGAAGATTCAAAGAGAGTGAGATGCCAGGTCCTTTCATTCAGTCAGTAGCTTCAAACATTTCTGGTATATGAATAATATGATGTTTTTCAATGGCAAAAATCAATGAATATTGTAAAAGCACAAACAGTAATTTCTCCGCATTGGAAGGTGCAATTCTGAAATTTTTTGCTTTTTCCTGCTCCTCTTAGCATGATAAAGAAGATTCAAAGAGAGTGAGATGCCAGCTCCTTTCATTCAGTCAGTAGCTTCAATCATTTCTGGACGTTTTTCAATGGCAAAAATCAATGAATATTGTAAATGCACAAACAGTAATTTCTCCGCATTGCAAGGTGCAATTCTGAAATTTTTTGCTTTTTCCTGCTCCTCTTAGCATGATAAAGAAGATTCAAAGAGAGTGAGATGCCAGCTCCTTTCATTCAGTCAGTAGCTTCAATCATTTCTGGTATATGAATAACATGATGTTTTTCAATGGCAAAAATCAATGAATATTGTAAATGCACAAACAGTAATTTCTCCGCATTGCAAGTTGCAATTCTGAAATTTTTTGCTTTTTCCTGCTCCTCTTAGCATGATAAAGAAGACTCAAAGAGAGTGAGATGCCAGCTCCTTTCATTCAGTCAGTAGCTTCAATCATTTCTGGACGTTTTTCAATGGCAAAAATCAATGAATATTGTAAATGCACAAACAGTAATTTCTCCGCATTGCAAGGTGCAATTCTGAAATTTTTTGCTTTTTCCTGCTCCTCTTAGCATGATAAAGAAGATTCAAAGAGAGTGAGATGCCAGCTCCTTTCATTCAGTCAGTAGCTTCAATCATTTCTGGACGTTTTTCAATGGCAAAAATCAATGAATATTGTAAATGCACAAACAGTAATTTCTCCGCATTGCAAGGTGCAATTCTGAAATTTTTTGCTTTTTCCTGCTCCTCTTAGCATGATAAAGAAGATTCAAAGAGAGTGAGATGCCAGCTCCTTTCATTCAGTCAGTAGCTTCAAACATTTCTAGTATATGAATAACATGATGTTTTTCAATGGCAAAAATCAATGAATATTGTAAATGCACAAACAGTAATTTCTCCGCATTGCAAGGTGCAATTCTGAAATTTTTTGCTTTTTCCTGCTCCTCTTAGCATGATAAAGAAGATTCAAAGAGAGTGAGATGCCAGCTGCTTTCATTCAGTCAGTAGCTTCAATCATTTCTGGTATATGAATAACATGATGTTTTTCAATGGCAAAAATCAATGAATATTGTAAATGCACAAACAGTAATTTCTCCACATTGTAAGGTGCAATTCTGAAATTTTTTGCTTTTTCCTGCTCCTCTTAGCATGATAAAGAAGATTCAAAGAGAGTGAGATGCCAGCTCCTTTCATTCAGTCAGTAGCTTCAATCATTTCTGGACGTTTTTCAATGGCAAAAATCAATGAATATTGTAAATGCACAAACAGTAATTTCTCCGCATTGCAAGGTGCAATTCTGAAATTTTTTGCTTTTTCCTGCTCCTCTTAGCATGATAAAGAAGATTCAAAGAGAGTGAGATGCCAGCTCCTTTCATTCAGTCAGTAGCTACAAACATTTCTGGTATATGAATAACATGATGTTTTTCAATGGCAAAAATCAATGAATATTGTAAATGCACAAACAGTAATTTCTCCGCATTGCAAGGTGCAATTCTGAAATTTTTTGCTTTTTCCTGCTCCTCTTAGCATGATAAAGAAGATTCAAAGAGAGTGAGATGCCAGCTCCTTTCATTCAGTCAGTAGCTTCAATCATTTCTGGACGTTTTTCAATGGCAAAAATCAATGAATATTGTAAATGCACAAACAGTAATTTCTCCGCATTGCAAGGTGCAATTCTGAAATTTTTTGCTTTTTCCTGCTCCTCTTAGCATGATAAAGAAGATTCAAAGAGAGTGAGATGCCAGCTCCTTTCATTCAGTCAGTAGCTTCAATCATTTCTGGACGTTTTTCAATGGCAAAAATCAATGAATATTGTAAATGCACAAACAGTAATTTCTCCGCATTGCAAGGTGCAATTCTGAAATTTTTTGCTTTTTCCTGCTCCTCTTAGCATGACAAAGAAGATTCAAAGAGAGTAAGATGCCAGCTCCTTTCATTCAGTCAGTAGCTTCAATCATTTCTGGTATATGAATAACATGATGTTTTTCAATGGCAAAAATCAATGAATATTGTAAATGCACAAACAGTAATTTCTCCGCATTGCAAGGTGCAATTCTGAAATTTTTTGCTTTTTCCTGCTCCTCTTAGCATGATAAAGAAGATTCAAAGAGAGTGAGATGCCAGCTCCTTTCATTCAGTCAGTAGCTTCAATCATTTCTGGACGTTTTTCAATGGCAAAAATCAATGAATATTGTAAATGCACAAACAGTAATTTCTCCGCATTGCAAGGTGCAATTCTGAAATTTTTTGCTTTTTCCTGCTCCTCTTAGCATGATAAAGAAGATTCAAAGAGAGTGAGATGCCAGCTCCTTTCATTCAGTCAGTAGCTTCAATCATTTCTGGACGTTTTTCAATGGCAAAAATCAATGAATATTGTAAATGCACAAACAGTAATTTCTCCGCATTGCAAGGTGCAATTCTGAAATTTTTTGCTTTTTCCTGCTCCTCTTAGCATGATAAAGAAGATTCAAAGAGAGTGAGATGCCAGCTCCTTTCATTCAGTCAGTAGCTTCAAACATTTCTGGTATATGAATAATATGATGTTTTTCAATGGCAAAAATCAATGAATATTGTAAAAGCACAAACAGTAATTTCTCCGCATTGCAAGGTGCAATTCTGAAATTTTTTGCTTTTTCCTGCTCCTCTTAGCATGATAAAGAAGATTCAAAGAGAGTGAGATGCCAGCTCCTTTCATTCAGTCAGTAGCTTCAATCATTTCTGGACGTTTTTCAATGGCAAAAATCAATGAATATTGTAAATGCACAAACAGTAATTTCTCCGCATTGCAAGGTGCAATTCTGAAATTTTTTGCTTTTTCCTGCTCCTCTTAGCATGATAAAGAAGATTCAAAGAGAGTGAGATGCCAGCTCCTTTCATTCAGTCAGTAGCTTCAATCATTTCTGGTATATGAATAACATGATGTTTTTCAATGGCAAAAATCAATGAATATTGTAAATGCACAAACAGTAATTTCTCCGCATTGCAAGGTGAAATTCTGAAATTTTTTGCTTTTTCCTGCTCCTCTTAGCATGATAAAGAAGATTCAAAGAGAGTAAGATGCCAGCTCCTTTCATTCAGTCAGTAGCTTCAATCATTTCTGGACGTTTTTCAATGGCAAAAATCAATGAATATTGTAAATGCACAAACAGTAATTTCTCCGCATTGCAAGGTGCAATTCTGAAATTTTTTGCTTTTTCCTGCTCCTCTTAGCATGATAAACAAGATTCAAAGAGAGTGAGATGCCAGCTCCTTTCATTCAGTCAGTAGCTTCAATCATTTCTGGACGTTTTTCAATGGCAAAAATCAATGAATATTGTAAATACACAAACAGTAATTTCTCCGCATTGCAAGGTGCAATTCTGAAATTTTTTGCTTTTTCCTGCTCCTCTTAGCATGATAAAGAAGATTCAAAGAGAGTGAGATGCCAGCTCCTTTCATTCAGTCAGTAGCTTCAAACATTTCTGGTATATGAATAACATGATGTTTTTCAATGGCAAAAATCAATGAATATTGTAAATGCACAAACAGTAATTTCTCCGCATTGCAAGGTGCAAGTCTGAAATTTTTTGCTTTTTCCTGCTCCTCTTAGCATGATAAAGAAGATTCAAAGAGAGTGAGATGCCAGCTACTTTCATTCAGTCAGTAGCTTCAATCATTTCTGGACGTTTTTCAATGGTAAAAATCAATGAATATTGTAAATGCACAAACAGTAATTTCTCCACATTGCAAGGTGCAATTCTGAAATTTTTTGCTTTTTCCTGCTCCTCTTAGCATGATAAAGAAGATTCAAAGAGAGTGAGATGCCAGCTCCTTTCATTCAGTCAGTAGCTTCAAACATTTCTGGTATATGAATAACATGATGTTTTTCAATGGCAAAAATCAATGAATATTGTAAATGCACAAACAGTAATTTCTCTGCATTGCAAGGTGCAATTCTGAAATTTTTTGCTTTTTCCTGCTCCTCTTAGCATGATAAAGAAGATTCAAAGAGAGTGAGATGCCAGCTACTTTCATTCAGTCAGTAGCTTCAATCATTTCTGGACGTTTTTCAATGGTAAAAATCAATGAATATTGTAAATGCACAAACAGTAATTTCTCCACATTGCAAGGTGCAATTCTGAAATTTTTTGCTTTTTCCTGCTCCTCTTAGCATGATAAAGAAGATTCAAAGAGAGTGAGATGCCAGCTCCTTTCATTCAGTCAGTAGCTTCAAACATTTCTGGTATATGAATAACATGATGTTTTTCAATGGCAAAAATCAATGAATATTGTAAATGCAAAAACAGTAATTTCTCCGCATTGCAAAGTGCAATTCTGAAATTTTTTGCTTTTTCCTGCTCCTCTTAGCATGATAAAGAAGATTCAAAGAGAGTGAGATGCCAGCTCCTTTCATTCAGTCAGTAGCTTCAAACATTTCTGGTATATGAATAACATGATGTTTTTCAATGGCAAAAATCAATGAATATTGTAAATGCACAAACAGTAATTTCTCCGCATTGCAAGGTGCAATTCTGAAATTTTTTGCTTTTTCCTGCTCCTCTTAGCATGATAAAGAATATTCAAAGAGAGTGAGATGCCAGCTCCTTTCATTCAGTCAGTAGCTTCAATCATTTCTGGATGTTTTTCAATGGCAAAAATCAATGAATATTGTAAATGCACAAACTGTAATTTCTCCGCATTGCAAGGTGCAATTCTGAAATTTTTGGCTTTTTCCTGCTCCTCTTAGCATGATAAAGAAGATTCAAAGAGAGTGAGATGCCAGCTCCTTTCATTCAGTCAGTAGCTTCAATCATTTCTGGACGTTTTTCAATGGCAAAAATCAATGAATATTGTAAATGCACAAACAGTAATTTCTCCGCATTGCAAGGTGCAATTCTGAAATTTTTTGCTTTTTCCTGCTCCTCTTAGCATGATAAAGAAGATTCAAAGAGAGTGAGATGCCAGCTCCTTTCATTCAGTCAGTACCTTCAATCATTTCTGGATGTTTTTCAATGGCAAAAATCAATGAATATTGTAAATGCACAAACAGTAATTTCTCCGCATTGCAAGGTGCAATTCTGAAATTTTTTGCTTTTTCCCGCTCCTCTTAGCATGATAAAGAAGATTCAAAGAGAGTGAGGTGCCAGCTCCTTTCATTCAGTCAGTAGCTTCAAACATTTCTGGTATATGAATAACATGTTTTTCAATGGCAAAAATCATTGAATATTGTAAATGCACAAACAGTAATTTCTCCGCATTGCAAGGTGAAATTCTGAAATTTTTTGATTTTTCCTGCTCCTCTTAGCATGATAAAGAAGATTCAAAGAGAGTGAGATGCCTGCTCCTTTCATTCAGTCAGTAGCTTCAATCATTTCTGGACGTTTTTCAATGGCAAAAATCAATGAATATTGTAAATGCACAAACAGTAATTTCTCCGCATTGCAAGGTGCAATTCTGAAATTTTTTGCTTTTTCCTGCTCCTCTTAGCATGATAAAGAAGATTCAAAGAGAGTGAGATGCCAGCTCCTTTCATTCAGTCAGTAGCTTCAATCATTTCTGGACGTTTTTCAATAGCAAAAATCAATGAATATTGTAAATGCACAAACAGTAATTTCTCCGCATTGCAAGGTGCAATTCTGAAATTTTTTGCTTTTTCCTGCTCCTCTTAGCATGATAAAGAAGATTCAAAGAGAGTGAGATGCCAGCTCCTTTCATTCAGTCAGTAGCTTCAAACATTTCTGGTATATGAATAACATGATGTTTTTCAATGGCAAAAATCAATGAATATTGTAAATGCACAAACAGTAATTTCTCCGCATTGCAAGGTGCAAGTCTGAAATTTTTTGCTTTTTCCTGCTCCTCTTAGCATGATAAAGAAGATTCAAAGAGAGTGAGATGCCAGCTACTTTCATTCAGTCAGTAGCTTCAATCATTTCTGGACGTTTTTCAATGGTAAAAATCAATGAATATTGTAAATGCACAAACAGTAATTTCTCCACATTGCAAGGTGCAATTCTGAAATTTTTTGCTTTTTCCTGCTCCTCTTAGCATGATAAAGAAGATTCAAAGAGAGTGATATGCCAGCTCCTTTCATTCAGTCAGTAGCTTCAATCATTTCTGGACGTTTTTCAATGGCAAAAATCAATGAATATTGTAAATGCACAAACAGTAATTTCTCCGCATTGCAAGGTGCAATTCTGAAATTTTTTGCTTTTTCCTGCTCCTCTTAGCATGATAAAGAAGATTCAAAGAGAGTGAGATGTCAGCTCCTTTCATTCAGTCAGTAGCTTCAATCATTTCTGGACGTTTTTCAATGGCAAAAATCAATGAATATTGTAAATGCACAAACAGTAATTTCTCCGCATTGCAAGGTGCAATTCTGAAATTTTTTGCTTTTTCCTGCTCCTCTTAGCATGATAAAGAAGATTCAAAGAGAGTGAGATGTCAGCTCCTTTCATTCAGTCAGTAGCTTCAAACATTTCTGGTATATGAATAACATGATGTTTTTCAATGGCAAAAATCAATGAATTTTGTAAATGCACAAACAGTAATTTCTCCGCATTGCAAGGTGCAATTCTGAAATTTTTTGCTTTTTCCTGCTCCTCTTAGCATGATAAAGAAGATTCAAAGAGAGTGAGATGCCAGCTCCTTTCATTCAGTCAGTAGCTTCAATCATTTCTGGTATATGAATAACATGATGTTTTTCAATGGCAAAAATCAATGAATATTGTAAATGCACAAACAGTAATTTCTCCGCATTGCAAGGTGCAATTCTGAAATTTTTTGCTTTTTCCTGCTCCTCTTAGCATGATAAAGAAGATTCAAAGAGAGTGAGATGCCAGCTCCTTTCATTCAGTCAGTAGCTTCAATCATTTCTGGACGTTTTTCAATGGCAAAAATCAATGAATATTGTAAATGCACAAACAGTAATTTCTCCGCATTGCAAGGTGCAATTCTGAAATTTTTTGCTTTTTCCTGCTCCTCTTAGCATGATAAACAAGATTCAAAGAGAGTGAGATGCCAGCTCCTTTCATTCAGTCAGTAGCTTCAATCATTTCTGGACGTTTTTCAATGGCAAAAATCAATGAATATTGTAAATGCACAAACAGTAATTTCTCCGCATTGCAAGGTGCAATTCTGAAATTTTTTGCTTTTTCCTGCTCCTCTTAGCATGATAAAGAAGATTCAAAGAGAGTGAGATGCCAGCTCCTTTCATTCAGTCAGTAGCTTCAAACATTTCTGGTATATGAATAACATGATGTTTTTCAATGGCAAAAATCAATGAATATTGTAAATGCACAAACAGTAATTTCTCCGCATTGCAAGGTGCAAGTCTGAAATTTTTTGCTTTTTCCTGCTCCTCTTAGCATGATAAAGAAGATTCAAAGAGAGTGAGATGCCAGCTACTTTCATTCAGTCAGTAGCTTCAATCATTTCTGGACGTTTTTCAATGGTAAAAATCAATGAATATTGTAAATGCACAAACAGTAATTTCTCCACATTGCAAGGTGCAATTCTGAAATTTTTTGCTTTTTCCTGCTCCTCTTAGCATGATAAAGAAGATTCAAAGAGAGTGAGATGCCAGCTCCTTTCATTCAGTCAGTAGCTTCAAACATTTCTGGTATATGAATAACATGATGTTTTTCAATGGCAAAAATCAATGAATATTGTAAATGCACAAACAGTAATTTCTCTGCATTGCAAGGTGCAATTCTGAAATTTTTTGCTTTTTCCTGCTCCTCTTAGCATGATAAAGAAGATTCAAAGAGAGTGAGATGCCAGCTACTTTCATTCAGTCAGTAGCTTCAATCATTTCTGGACGTTTTTCAATGGTAAAAATCAATGAATATTGTAAATGCACAAACAGTAATTTCTCCACATTGCAAGGTGCAATTCTGAAATTTTTTGCTTTTTCCTGCTCCTCTTAGCATGATAAAGAAGATTCAAAGAGAGTGAGATGCCAGCTCCTTTCATTCAGTCAGTAGCTTCAAACATTTCTGGTATATGAATAACATGATGTTTTTCAATGGCAAAAATCAATGAATATTGTAAATGCACAAACAGTAATTTCTCCGCATTGCAAGGTGCAATTCTGAAATTTTTTGCTTTTTCCTGCTCCTCTTAGCATGATAAAGAATATTCAAAGAGAGTGAGATGCCAGCTCCTTTCATTCAGTCAGTAGCTTCAATCATTTCTGGATGTTTTTCAATGGCAAAAATCAATGAATATTGTAAATGCACAAACTGTAATTTCTCCGCATTGCAAGGTGCAATTCTGAAATTTTTGGCTTTTTCCTGCTCCTCTTAGCATGATAAAGAAGATTCAAAGAGAGTGAGATGCCAGCTCCTTTCATTCAGTCAGTAGCTTCAATCATTTCTGGACGTTTTTCAATGGCAAAAATCAATGAATATTGTAAATGCACAAACAGTAATTTCTCCGCATTGCAAGGTGCAATTCTGAAATTTTTTGCTTTTTCCTGCTCCTCTTAGCATATGATAAAGAAGATTCAAAGAGAGTGAGATGCCAGCTCCTTTCATTCAGTCAGTACCTTCAATCATTTCTGGATGTTTTTCAATGGCAAAAATCAATGAATATTGTAAATGCACAAACAGTAATTTCTCCGCATTGCAAGGTGCAATTCTGAAATTTTTTGCTTTTTCCCGCTCCTCTTAGCATGATAAAGAAGATTCAAAGAGAGTGAGGTGCCAGCTCCTTTCATTCAGTCAGTAGCTTCAAACATTTCTGGTATATGAATAACATGTTTTTCAATGGCAAAAATCATTGAATATTGTAAATGCACAAACAGTAATTTCTCCGCATTGCAAGGTGAAATTCTGAAATTTTTTGATTTTTCCTGCTCCTCTTAGCATGATAAAGAAGATTCAAAGAGAGTGAGATGCCTGCTCCTTTCATTCAGTCAGTAGCTTCAATCATTTCTGGACGTTTTTCAATGGCAAAAATCAATGAATATTGTAAATGCACAAACAGTAATTTCTCCGCATTGCAAGGTGCAATTCTGAAATTTTTTGCTTTTTCCTGCTCCTCTTAGCATGATAAAGAAGATTCAAAGAGAGTGAGATGCCAGCTCCTTTCATTCAGTCAGTAGCTTCAATCATTTCTGGACGTTTTTCAATGGCAAAAATCAATGAATATTGTAAATGCACAAACAGTAATTTCTCCGCATTGCAAGGTGCAATTCTGAAATTTTTTGCTTTTTCCTGCTCCTCTTAGCATGATAAAGAAGATTCAAAGAGAGTGAGATGCCAGCTCCTTTCATTCAGTCAGTAGCTTCAAACATTTCTGGTATATGAATAACATGATGTTTTTCAATGGCAAAAATCAATGAATATTGTAAATGCACAAACAGTAATTTCTCCACATTGCAAGGTGCAAGTCTGAAATTTTTTGCTTTTTCCTGCTCCTCTTAGCATGATAAAGAAGATTCAAAGAGAGTGAGATGCCAGCTACTTTCATTCAGTCAGTAGCTTCAATCATTTCTGGACGTTTTTCAATGGTAAAAATCAATGAATATTGTAAATGCACAAACAGTAATTTCTCCACATTGCAAGGTGCAATTCTGAAATTTTTTGCTTTTTCCTGCTCCTCTTAGCATGATAAAGAAGATTCAAAGAGAGTGATATGCCAGCTCCTTTCATTCAGTCAGTAGCTTCAATCATTTCTGGACGTTTTTCAATGGCAAAAATCAATGAATATTGTAAATGCACAAACAGTAATTTCTCCGCATTGCAAGGTGCAATTCTGAAATTTTTTGCTTTTTCCTGCTCCTCTTAGCATGATAAAGAAGATTCAAAGAGAGTGAGATGTCAGCTCCTTTCATTCAGTCAGTAGCTTCAATCATTTCTGGACGTTTTTCAATGGCAAAAATCAATGAATATTGTAAATGCACAAACAGTAATTTCTCCGCATTGCAAGGTGCAATTCTGAAATTTTTTGCTTTTTCCTGCTCCTCTTAGCATGATAAAGAAGATTCAAAGAGAGTGAGATGTCAGCTCCTTTCATTCAGTCAGTAGCTTCAAACATTTCTGGTATATGAATAACATGATGTTTTTCAATGGCAAAAATCAATGAATTTTGTAAATGCACAAACAGTAATTTCTCCGCATTGCAAGGTGCAATTCTGAAATTTTTTGCTTTTTCCTGCTCCTCTTAGCATGATAAAGAAGATTCAAAGAGAGTGAGATGCCAGCTCCTTTCATTCAGTCAGTAGCTTCAATCATTTCTGGTATATGAATAACATGATGTTTTTCAATGGCAAAAATCAATGAATATTGTAAATGCACAAACAGTAATTTCTCCGCATTGCAAGGTGCAATTCTGAAATTTTTTGCTTTTTCCTGCTCCTCTTAGCATGATAAAGAAGATTCAAAGAGAGTGAGATGCCAGCTCCTTTCATTCAGTCAGTAGCTTCAATCATTTCTGGACGTTTTTCAATGGCAAAAATCAATGAATATTGTAAATGCACAAACAGTAATTTCTCCGCATTGCAAGGTGCAATTCTGAAATTTTTTGCTTTTTCCTGCTCCTCTTAGCATGATAAACAAGATTCAAAGAGAGTGAGATGCCAGCTCCTTTCATTCAGTCAGTAGCTTCAATCATTTCTGGACGTTTTTCAATGGCAAAAATCAATGAATATTGTAAATGCACAAACAGTAATTTCTCCGCATTGCAAGGTGCAATTCTGAAATTTTTTGCTTTTTCCTGCTCCTCTTAGCATGATAAAGAAGATTCAAAGAGAGTGAGATGCCAGCTCCTTTCATTCAGTCAGTAGCTTCAAACATTTCTGGTATATGAATAACATGATGTTTTTCAATGGCAAAAATCAATGAATATTGTAAATGCACAAACAGTAATTTCTCCGCATTGCAAGGTGCAAGTCTGAAATTTTTTGCTTTTTCCTGCTCCTCTTAGCATGATAAAGAAGATTCAAAGAGAGTGAGATGCCAGCTACTTTCATTCAGTCAGTAGCTTCAATCATTTCTGGACGTTTTTCAATGGTAAAAATCAATGAATATTGTAAATGCACAAACAGTAATTTCTCCACATTGCAAGGTGCAATTCTGAAATTTTTTGCTTTTTCCTGCTCCTCTTAGCATGATAAAGAAGATTCAAAGAGAGTGAGATGCCAGCTCCTTTCATTCAGTCAGTAGCTTCAAACATTTCTGGTATATGAATAACATGATGTTTTTCAATGGCAAAAATCAATGAATATTGTAAATGCACAAACAGTAATTTCTCTGCATTGCAAGGTGCAATTCTGAAATTTTTTGCTTTTTCCTGCTCCTCTTAGCATGATAAAGAAGATTCAAAGAGAGTGAGATGCCAGCTACTTTCATTCAGTCAGTAGCTTCAATCATTTCTGGACGTTTTTCAATGGTAAAAATCAATGAATATTGTAAATGCACAAACAGTAATTTCTCCACATTGCAAGGTGCAATTCTGAAATTTTTTGCTTTTTCCTGCTCCTCTTAGCATGATAAAGAAGATTCAAAGAGAGTGAGATGCCAGCTCCTTTCATTCAGTCAGTAGCTTCAAACATTTCTGGTATATGAATAACATGATGTTTTTCAATGGCAAAAATCAATGAATATTGTAAATGCACAAACAGTAATTGCTCCGCATTGCAAGGTGCAATTCTGAAATTTTTTGCTTTTTCCTGCTCCTCTTAGCATGATAAAGAAGATTCAAAGAGAGTGAGATGCCAGCTCCTTTCATTCAGTCAGTAGCTTCAAACATTTCTGGTATATGAATAACATGATGTTTTTCAATGGCAAAAATCAATGAATATTGAAAATGCACAAACAGTAATTTCTCCGCATTGCAATGTGCAATTCTGAAATTTTTTGCTTTTTCCTGCTCCTCTTAGCATGATAAAGAATATTCAAAGAGAGTGAGATGCCAGCTCATTTCATTCAGTCAGTAGCTTCAATCATTTCTGGATGTTTTTCAATGGCAAAAATCAATGAATATTGTAAATGCACAAACTGTAATTTCTCCGCATTGCAAGGTGCAATTCTGAAATTTTTGGCTTTTTCCTGCTCCTCTTAGCATGATAAAGAAGATTCAAAGAGAGTGAGATGCCAGCTCCTTTCATTCAGTCAGTAGCTTCAATCATTTCTGGACGTTTTTCAATGGCAAAAATCAATGAATATTGTAAATGCACAAACAGTAATTTCTCCGCATTGCAAGGTGCAATTCTGAAATTTTTTGCTTTTTCCTGCTCCTCTTAGCATGATAAAGAAGATTCAAAGAGAGTGAGATGCCAGCTCCTTTCATTCAGTCAGTACCTTCAATCATTTCTGGATGTTTTTCAATGGCAAAAATCAATGAATATTGTAAATGCACAAACAGTAATTTCTCCGCATTGCAAGGTGCAATTCTGAAATTTTTTGCTTTTTCCCGCTCCTCTTAGCATGATAAAGAAGATTCAAAGAGAGTGAGGTGCCAGCTCCTTTCATTCAGTCAGTAGCTTCAAACATTTCTGGTATATGAATAACATGTTTTTCAATGGCAAAAATCATTGAATATTGTAAATGCACAAACAGTAATTTCTCCGCATTGCAAGGTGCAATTCTGAAATTTTTTGATTTTTCCTGCTCCTCTTAGCATGATAAAGAAGATTCAAAGAGAGTGAGATGCCAGCTCCTTTCATTCAGTCAGTAGCTTCAATCATTTCTGGACGTTTTTCAATGGCAAAAATCAATGAATATTGTAAATGCACAAACAGTAATTTCTCCGCATTGCAAGGTGCAATTCTGAAATTTTTTGCTTTTTCCTGCTCCTCTTAGCATGATAAAGAAGATTCAAAGAGAGTGAGATGCCAGCTCCTTTCATTCAGTCAGTAGCTTCAATCATTTCTGGACGTTTTTCAATGGCAAAAATCAATGAATATTGTAAATGCACAAACAGTAATTTCTCCGCATTGCAAGGTGCAATTCTGAAATTTTTTGCTTTTTCCTGCTCCTCTTAGCATGATAAAGAAGATTCAAAGAGAGTGAGATGCCAGCTCCTTTCATTCAGTCAGTAGCTTCAAACATTTCTGGTATATGAATAACATGATGTTTTTCAATGGCAAAAATCAATGAATATTGTAAATGCACAAACAGTAATTTCTCCACATTGCAAGGTGCAAGTCTGAAATTTTTTGCTTTTTCCTGCTCCTCTTAGCATGATAAAGAAGATTCAAAGAGAGTGAGATGCCAGCTACTTTCATTCAGTCAGTAGCTTCAATCATTTCTGGACGTTTTTCAATGGTAAAAATCAATGAATATTGTAAATGCACAAACAGTAATTTCTCCACATTGCAAGGTGCAATTCTGAAATTTTTTGCTTTTTCCTGCTCCTCTTAGCATGATAAAGAAGATTCAAAGAGAGTGATATGCCAGCTCCTTTCATTCAGTCAGTAGCTTCAATCATTTCTGGACGTTTTTCAATGGCAAAAATCAATGAATATTGTAAATGCACAAACAGTAATTTCTCCGCATTGCAAGGTGCAATTCTGAAATTTTTTGCTTTTTCCTGCTCCTCTTAGCATGATAAAGAAGATTCAAAGAGAGTGAGATGTCAGCTCCTTTCATTCAGTCAGTAGCTTCAATCATTTCTGGACGTTTTTCAATGGCAAAAATCAATGAATATTGTAAATGCACAAACAGTAATTTCTCCGCATTGCAAGGTGCAATTCTGAAATTTTTTGCTTTTTCCTGCTCCTCTTAGCATGATAAAGAAGATTCAAAGAGAGTGAGATGTCAGCTCCTTTCATTCAGTCAGTAGCTTCAAACATTTCTGGTATATGAATAACATGATGTTTTTCAATGGCAAAAATCAATGAATTTTGTAAATGCACAAACAGTAATTTCTCCGCATTGCAAGGTGCAATTCTGAAATTTTTTGCTTTTTCCTGCTCCTCTTAGCATGATAAAGAAGATTCAAAGAGAGTGAGATGCCAGCTCCTTTCATTCAGTCAGTAGCTTCAATCACTTCTGGTATATGAATAACATGATGTTTTTCAATGGCAAAAATCAATGAATATTGTAAATGCACAAACAGTAATTTCTCCGCATTGCAAGGTGCAATTCTGAAATTTTTTGCTTTTTCCTGCTCCTCTTAGCATGATAAAGAAGATTCAAAGAGAGTGAGATGCCAGCTCCTTTCATTCAGTCAGTAGCTTCAATCATTTCTGGACGTTTTTCAATGGCAAAAATCAATGAATATTGTAAATGCACAAACAGTAATTTCTCCGCATTGCAAGGTGCAATTCTGAAATTTTTTGCTTTTTCCTGCTCCTCTTAGCATGATAAACAAGATTCAAAGAGAGTGAGATGCCAGCTCCTTTCATTCAGTCAGTAGCTTCAATCATTTCTGGACGTTTTTCAATGGCAAAAATCAATGAATATTGTAAATGCACAAACAGTAATTTCTCCGCATTGCAAGGTGCAATTCTGAAATTTTTTGCTTTTTCCTGCTCCTCTTAGCATGATAAAGAAGATTCAAAGAGAGTGAGATGCCAGCTCCTTTCATTCAGTCAGTAGCTTCAAACATTTCTGGTATATGAATAACATGATGTTTTTCAATGGCAAAAATCAATGAATATTGTAAATGCACAAACAGTAATTTCTCCGCATTGCAAGGTGCAAGTCTGAAATTTTTTGCTTTTTCCTGCTCCTCTTAGCATGATAAAGAAGATTCAAAGAGAGTGAGATGCCAGCTACTTTCATTCAGTCAGTAGCTTCAATCATTTCTGGACGTTTTTCAATGGTAAAAATCAATGAATATTGTAAATGCACAAACAGTAATTTCTCCACATTGCAAGGTGCAATTCTGAAATTTTTTGCTTTTTCCTGCTCCTCTTAGCATGATAAAGAAGATTCAAAGAGAGTGAGATGCCAGCTCCTTTCATTCAGTCAGTAGCTTCAAACATTTCTGGTATATGAATAACATGATGTTTTTCAATGGCAAAAATCAATGAATATTGTAAATGCACAAACAGTAATTTCTCTGCATTGCAAGGTGCAATTCTGAAATTTTTTGCTTTTTCCTGCTCCTCTTAGCATGATAAAGAAGATTCAAAGAGAGTGAGATGCCAGCTACTTTCATTCAGTCAGTAGCTTCAATCATTTCTGGACGTTTTTCAATGGTAAAAATCAATGAATATTGTAAATGCACAAACAGTAATTTCTCCACATTGCAAGGTGCAATTCTGAAATTTTTTGCTTTTTCCTGCTCCTCTTAGCATGATAAAGAAGATTCAAAGAGAGTGAGATGCCAGCTCCTTTCATTCAGTCAGTAGCTTCAAACATTTCTGGTATATGAATAACATGATGTTTTTCAATGGCAAAAATCAATGAATATTGTAAATGCACAAACAGTAATTGCTCCGCATTGCAAGGTGCAATTCTGAAATTTTTTGCTTTTTCCTGCTCCTCTTAGCATGATAAAGAAGATTCAAAGAGAGTGAGATGCCAGCTCCTTTCATTCAGTCAGTAGCTTCAAACATTTCTGGTATATGAATAACATGATGTTTTTCAATGGCAAAAATCAATGAATATTGAAAATGCACAAACAGTAATTTCTCCGCATTGCAATGTGCAATTCTGAAATTTTTTGCTTTTTCCTGCTCCTCTTAGCATGATAAAGAATATTCAAAGAGAGTGAGATGCCAGCTCATTTCATTCAGTCAGTAGCTTCAATCATTTCTGGATGTTTTTCAATGGCAAAAATCAATGAATATTGTAAATGCACAAACTGTAATTTCTCCGCATTGCAAGGTGCAATTCTGAAATTTTTGGCTTTTTCCTGCTCCTCTTAGCATGATAAAGAAGATTCAAAGAGAGTGAGATGCCAGCTCCTTTCATTCAGTCAGTAGCTTCAATCATTTCTGGACGTTTTTCAATGGCAAAAATCAATGAATATTGTAAATGCACAAACAGTAATTTCTCCGCATTGCAAGGTGCAATTCTGAAATTTTTTGCTTTTTCCTGCTCCTCTTAGCATGATAAAGAAGATTCAAAGAGAGTGAGATGCCAGCTCCTTTCATTCAGTCAGTACCTTCAATCATTTCTGGATGTTTTTCAATGGCAAAAATCAATGAATATTGTAAATGCACAAACAGTAATTTCTCCGCATTGCAAGGTGCAATTCTGAAATTTTTTGCTTTTTCCCGCTCCTCTTAGCATGATAAAGAAGATTCAAAGAGAGTGAGGTGCCAGCTCCTTTCATTCAGTCAGTAGCTTCAAACATTTCTGGTATATGAATAACATGTTTTTCAATGGCAAAAATCATTGAATATTGTAAATGCACAAACAGTAATTTCTCCGCATTGCAAGGTGCAATTCTGAAATTTTTTGATTTTTCCTGCTCCTCTTAGCATGATAAAGAAGATTCAAAGAGAGTGAGATGCCAGCTCCTTTCATTCAGTCAGTAGCTTCAATCATTTCTGGACGTTTTTCAATGGCAAAAATCAATGAATATTGTAAATGCACAAACAGTAATTTCTCCGCATTGCAAGGTGCAATTCTGAAATTTTTTGCTTTTTCCTGCTCCTCTTAGCATGATAAAGAAGATTCAAAGAGAGTGAGATGCCAGCTCCTTTCATTCAGTCAGTAGCTTCAATCATTTCTGGACGTTTTTCAATGGCAAAAATCAATGAATATTGTAAATGCACAAACAGTAATTTCTCCGCATTGCAAGGTGCAATTCTGAAATTTTTTGCTTTTTCCTGCTCCTCTTAGCATGATAAAGAAGATTCAAAGAGAGTGAGATGCCAGCTCCTTTCATTCAGTCAGTAGCTTCAAACATTTCTGGTATATGAATAACATGATGTTTTTCAATGGCAAAAATCAATGAATATTGTAAATGCACAAACAGTAATTTCTCCGCATTGCAAGGTGCAAGTCTGAAATTTTTTGCTTTTTCCTGCTCCTCTTAGCATGATAAAGAAGATTCAAAGAGAGTGAGATGCCAGCTACTTTCATTCAGTCAGTAGCTTCAATCATTTCTGGACGTTTTTCAATGGTAAAAATCAATGAATATTGTAAATGCACAAACAGTAATTTCTCCACATTGCAAGGTGCAATTCTGAAATTTTTTGCTTTTTCCTGCTCCTCTTAGCATGATAAAGAAGATTCAAAGAGAGTGAGATGCCAGCTCCTTTCATTCAGTCAGTAGCTTCAAACATTTCTGGTATATGAATAACATGATGTTTTTCAATGGCAAAAATCAATGAATATTGTAAATGCACAAACAGTAATTTCTCCGCATTGCAAGGTGCAATTCTGAAATTTTTTGCTTTTTCCTGCTCCTCTTAGCATGATAAAGAAGATTCAAAGAGAGTGAGATGCCAGCTCCTTTCATTCAGTCAGTAGCTTCAAACATTTCTGGTATATGAATAACATGATGTTTTTCAATGGCAAAAATCAATGAATATTGTAAATGCACAAAGAGTAATTTCTCCGCATTGCAAGGTGCAATTCTGAAATTTTTTGCTTTTTCCTGCTCCTCTTAGCATGATAAAGAAGATTCAAAGAGAGTGAGATGCCAGCTCCTTTCATTCAGTCAGTAGCTTCAATCATTTCTGGACGTTTTTCAATGGCAAAAATCAATGAATATTGTAAATGCACAAACAGTAATTTCTCCGCATTGCAAGGTGCAATTCTGAATTTTTTTGCTTTTTCCTGCTCCTCTTAGCATGATAAAGAAGATTCAAAGAGAGTGAGATGCCAGCTCCTTTCATTCAGTCAGTAGCTTCAATCATTTCTGGACGTTTTTCAATGGCAAAAATCAATGAATATTGTAAATGCACAAACAGTAATTTCTCCGCATTGCAAGGTGCAATTCTGAAATTTTTTGCTTTTTCCTGCTCCTCTTAGCATGATAAAGAAGATTCAAAGAGAGTGAGATGCCAGCTCCTTTCATTCAGTCAGTAGCTACAAACATTTCTGGTATATGAATAACATGATGTTTTTCAATGGCAAAAATCAATGAATATTGTAAATGCACAAACAGTAATTTCTCCGCATTGCAAGGTGCAATTCTGAAATTTTTTGCTTTTTCCTGCTCCTCTTAGCATGATAAAGAAGATTCAAAGAGAGTGAGATGCCAGCTCCTTTCATTCAGTCAGTAGCTTCAATCATTTCTGGACGTTTTTCAATGGCAAAAATCAATGAATATTGTAAATGCACAAACAGTAATTTCTCCGCATTGCAAGGTGCAATTCTGAAATTTTTTGCTTTTTCCTGCTCCTCTTAGCATGATAAAGAAGATTCAAAGAGAGTGAGATGCCAGCTCCTTTCATTCAGTCAGTAGCTTCAATCATTTCTGGACGTTTTTCAATGGCAAAAATCAATGAATATTGTAAATGCACAAACAGTAATTTCTCCGCATTGCAAGGTGCAATTCTGAAATTTTTTGCTTTTTCCTGCTCCTCTTAGCATGACAAAGAAGATTCAAAGAGAGTAAGATGCCAGCTCCTTTCATTCAGTCAGTAGCTTCAATCATTTCTGGTATATGAATAACATGATGTTTTTCAATGGCAAAAATCAATGAATATTGTAAATGCACAAACAGTAATTTCTCCGCATTGCAAGGTGCAATTCTGAAATTTTTTGCTTTTTCCTGCTCCTCTTAGCATGATAAAGAAGATTCAAAGAGAGTGAGATGCCAGCTCCTTTCATTCAGTCAGTAGCTTCAATCATTTCTGGACGTTTTTCAATGGCAAAAATCAATGAATATTGTAAATGCACAAACAGTAATTTCTCCGCATTGCAAGGTGCAATTCTGAAATTTTTTGCTTTTTCCTGCTCCTCTTAGCATGATAAAGAAGATTCAAAGAGAGTGAGATGCCAGCTCCTTTCATTCAGTCAGTAGCTTCAATCATTTCTGGACGTTTTTCAATGGCAAAAATCAATGAATATTGTAAATGCACAAACAGTAATTTCTCCGCATTGCAAGGTGCAATTCTGAAATTTTTTGCTTTTTCCTGCTCCTCTTAGCATGATAAAGAAGATTCAAAGAGAGTGAGATGCCAGGTCCTTTCATTCAGTCAGTAGCTTCAAACATTTCTGGTATATGAATAATATGATGTTTTTCAATGGCAAAAATCAATGAATATTGTAAAAGCACAAACAGTAATTTCTCCGCATTGCAAGGTGCAATTCTGAAATTTTTTGCTTTTTCCTGCTCCTCTTAGCATGATAAAGAAGATTCAAAGAGAGTGAGATGCCAGCTCCTTTCATTCAGTCAGTAGCTTCAATCATTTCTGGACGTTTTTCAATGGCAAAAATCAATGAATATTGTAAATGCACAAACAGTAATTTCTCCGCATTGCAAGGTGCAATTCTGAAATTTTTTGCTTTTTCCTGCTCCTCTTAGCATGATAAAGAAGATTCAAAGAGAGTGAGATGCCAGCTCCTTTCATTCAGTCAGTAGCTTCAATCATTTCTGGTATATGAATAACATGATGTTTTTCAATGGCAAAAATCAATGAATATTGTAAATGCACAAACAGTAATTTCTCCGCATTGCAATTTGCAATTCTGAAATTTTTTGCTTTTTCCTGCTCCTCTTAGCATGATAAAGAAGATTCAAAGAGAGTGAGATGCCAGCTCCTTTCATTCAGTCAGTAGCTTCAATCATTTCTGGACGTTTTTCAATGGCAAAAATCAATGAATATTGTAAATGCACAAACAGTAATTTCTCCGCATTGCAAGGTGCAATTCTGAAATTTTTTGCTTTTTCCTGCTCCTCTTAGCATGATAAAGAAGATTCAAAGAGAGTGAGATGCCAGCTCCTTTCATTCAGTCAGTAGCTTCAATCATTTCTGGACGTTTTTCAATGGCAAAAATCAATGAATATTGTAAATGCACAAACAGTAATTTCTCCGCATTGCAAGGTGCAATTCTGAAATTTTTTGCTTTTTCCTGCTCCTCTTAGCATGACAAAGAAGATTCAAAGAGAGTAAGATGCCAGCTCCTTTCATTCAGTCAGTAGCTTCAATCATTTCTGGTATATGAATAACATGATGTTTTTCAATGGCAAAAATCAATGAATATTGTAAATGCACAAACAGTAATTTCTCCGCATTGCAAGGTGCAATTCTGAAATTTTTTGCTTTTTCCTGCTCCTCTTAGCATGATAAAGAAGATTCAAAGAGAGTGAGATGCCAGCTCCTTTCATTCAGTCAGTAGCTTCAATCATTTCTGGACGTTTTTCAATGGCAAAAATCAATGAATATTGTAAATGCACAAACAGTAATTTCTCCGCATTGCAAGGTGCAATTCTGAAATTTTTTGCTTTTTCCTGCTCCTCTTAGCATGATAAAGAAGATTCAAAGAGAGTGAGATGCCAGCTCCTTTCATTCAGTCAGTAGCTTCAATCATTTCTGGACGTTTTTCAATGGCAAAAATCAATGAATATTGTAAATGCACAAACAGTAATTTCTCCGCATTGCAAGGTGCAATTCTGAAATTTTTTGCTTTTTCCTGCTCCTCTTAGCATGATAAAGAAGATTCAAAGAGAGTGAGATGCCAGGTCCTTTCATTCAGTCAGTAGCTTCAAACATTTCTGGTATATGAATAATATGATGTTTTTCAATGGCAAAAATCAATGAATATTGTAAAAGCACAAACAGTAATTTCTCCGCATTGCAAGGTGCAATTCTGAAATTTTTTGCTTTTTCCTGCTCCTCTTAGCATGATAAAGAAGATTCAAAGAGAGTGAGATGCCAGCTCCTTTCATTCAGTCAGTAGCTTCAATCATTTCTGGACGTTTTTCAATGGCAAAAATCAATGAATATTGTAAATGCACAAACAGTAATTTCTCCGCATTGCAAGGTGCAATTCTGAAATTTTTTGCTTTTTCCTGCTCCTCTTAGCATGATAAAGAAGATTCAAAGAGAGTGAGATGCCAGCTCCTTTCATTCAGTCAGTAGCTTCAATCATTTCTGGTATATGAATAACATGATGTTTTTCAATGGCAAAAATCAATGAATATTGTAAATGCACAAACAGTAATTTCTCCGCATTGCAAGTTGCAATTCTGAAATTTTTTGCTTTTTCCTGCTCCTCTTAGCATGATAAAGAAGACTCAAAGAGAGTGAGATGCCAGCTCCTTTCATTCAGTCAGTAGCTTCAATCATTTCTGGACGTTTTTCAATGGCAAAAATCAATGAATATTGTAAATGCACAAACAGTAATTTCTCCGCATTGCAAGGTGCAATTCTGAAATTTTTTGCTTTTTCCTGCTCCTCTTAGCATGATAAAGAAGATTCAAAGAGAGTGAGATGCCAGCTCCTTTCATTCAGTCAGTAGCTTCAATCATTTCTGGACGTTTTTCAATGGCAAAAATCAATGAATATTGTAAATGCACAAACAGTAATTTCTCCGCATTGCAAGGTGCAATTCTGAAATTTTTTGCTTTTTCCTGCTCCTCTTAGCATGATAAAGAAGATTCAAAGAGAGTGAGATGCCAGCTCATTTCATTCAGTCAGTAGCTTCAAACATTTCTGGTATATGAATAACATGATGTTTTTCAATGGCAAAAATCAATGAATATTGTAAATGCACAAACAGTAATTTCTCCGCATTGCAAGGTGCAATTCTGAAATTTTTTGCTTTTTCCTGCTCCTCTTAGCATGATAAAGAAGATTCAAAGAGAGTGAGATGCCAGCTGCTTTCATTCAGTCAGTAGCTTCAATCATTTCTGGTATATGAATAACATGATGTTTTTCAATGGCAAAAATCAATGAATATTGTAAATGCACAAACAGTAATTTCTCCACATTGTAAGGTGCAATTCTGAAATTTTTTGCTTTTTCCTGCTCCTCTTAGCATGATAAAGAAGATTCAAAGAGAGTGAGATGCCAGCTCCTTTCATTCAGTCAGTAGCTTCAATCATTTCTGGACGTTTTTCAATGGCAAAAATCAATGAATATTGTAAATGCACAAACAGTAATTTCTCCGCATTGCAAGGTGCAATTCTGAAATTTTTTGCTTTTTCCTGCTCCTCTTAGCATGATAAAGAAGATTCAAAGAGAGTGAGATGCCAGCTCCTTTCATTCAGTCAGTAGCTACAAACATTTCTGGTATATGAATAACATGATGTTTTTCAATGGCAAAAATCAATGAATATTGTAAATGCACAAACAGTAATTTCTCCGCATTGCAAGGTGCAATTCTGAAATTTTTTGCTTTTTCCTGCTCCTCTTAGCATGATAAAGAAGATTCAAAGAGAGTGAGATGCCAGCTCCTTTCATTCAGTCAGTAGCTTCAATCATTTCTGGACGTTTTTCAATGGCAAAAATCAATGAATATTGTAAATGCACAAACAGTAATTTCTCCGCATTGCAAGGTGCAATTCTGAATTTTTTTGCTTTTTCCTGCTCCTCTTAGCATGACAAAGAAGATTCAAAGAGAGTAAGATGCCAGCTCCTTTCATTCAGTCAGTAGCTTCAATCATTTCTGGTATATGAATAACATGATGTTTTTCAATGGCAAAAATCAATGAATATTGTAAATGCACAAACAGTAATTTCTCCGCATTGCAAGGTGCAATTCTGAAATTTTTTGCTTTTTCCTGCTCCTCTTAGCATGATAAAGAAGATTCAAAGAGAGTGAGATGCCAGCTCCTTTCATTCAGTCAGTAGCTTCAATCATTTCTGGACGTTTTTCAATGGCAAAAATCAATGAATATTGTAAATGCACAAACAGTAATTTCTCCGCATTGCAAGGTGCAATTCTGAAATTTTTTGCTTTTTCCTGCTCCTCTTAGCATGATAAAGAAGATTCAAAGAGAGTGAGATGCCAGCTCCTTTCATTCAGTCAGTAGCTTCAATCATTTCTGGACGTTTTTCAATGGCAAAAATCAATGAATATTGTAAATGCACAAACAGTAATTTCTCCGCATTGCAAGGTGCAATTCTGAAATTTTTTGCTTTTTCCTGCTCCTCTTAGCATGATAAAGAAGATTCAAAGAGAGTGAGATGCCAGGTCCTTTCATTCAGTCAGTAGCTTCAAACATTTCTGGTATATGAATAATATGATGTTTTTCAATGGCAAAAATCAATGAATATTGTAAAAGCACAAACAGTAATTTCTCCGCATTGCAAGGTGCAATTCTGAAATTTTTTGCTTTTTCCTGCTCCTCTTAGCATGATAAAGAAGATTCAAAGAGAGTGAGATGCCAGCTCCTTTCATTCAGTCAGTAGCTTCAATCATTTCTGGACGTTTTTCAATGGCAAAAATCAATGAATATTGTAAATGCACAAACAGTAATTTCTCCGCATTGCAAGGTGCAATTCTGAAATTTTTTGCTTTTTCCTGCTCCTCTTAGCATGATAAAGAAGATTCAAAGAGAGTGAGATGCCAGCTCCTTTCATTCAGTCAGTAGCTTCAATCATTTCTGGTATATGAATAACATGATGTTTTTCAATGGCAAAAATCAATGAATATTGTAAATGCACAAACAGTAATTTCTCCGCATTGCAAGTTGCAATTCTGAAATTTTTTGCTTTTTCCTGCTCCTCTTAGCATGATAAAGAAGATTCAAAGAGAGTGAGATGCCAGCTCCTTTCATTCAGTCAGTAGCTTCAATCATTTCTGGACGTTTTTCAATGGCAAAAATCAATGAATATTGTAAATGCACAAACAGTAATTTCTCCGCATTGCAAGGTGCAATTCTGAAATTTTTTGCTTTTTCCTGCTCCTCTTAGCATGATAAAGAAGATTCAAAGAGAGTGAGATGCCAGCTCCTTTCATTCAGTCAGTAGCTTCAATCATTTCTGAACGTTTTTCAATGGCAAAAATCAATGAATATTGTAAATGCACAAACAGTAATTTCTCCGCATTGCAAGGTGCAATTCTGAAATTTTTTGCTTTTTCCTGCTCCTCTTAGCATGACAAAGAAGATTCAAAGAGAGTAAGATGCCAGCTCCTTTCATTCAGTCAGTAGCTTCAATCATTTCTGGTATATGAATAACATGATGTTTTTCAATGGCAAAAATCAATGAATATTGTAAATGCACAAACAGTAATTTCTCCGCATTGCAAGGTGCAATTCTGAAATTTTTTGCTTTTTCCTGCTCCTCTTAGCATGATAAAGAAGATTCAAAGAGAGTGAGATGCCAGCTCCTTTCATTCAGTCAGTAGCTTCAATCATTTCTGGACGTTTTTCAATGGCAAAAATCAATGAATATTGTAAATGCACAAACAGTAATTTCTCCGCATTGCAAGGTGCAATTCTGAAATTTTTTGCTTTTTCCTGCTCCTCTTAGCATGATAAAGAAGATTCAAAGAGAGTGAGATGCCAGCTCCTTTCATTCAGTCAGTAGCTTCAATCATTTCTGGACGTTTTTCAATGGCAAAAATCAATGAATATTGTAAATGCACAAACAGTAATTTCTCCGCATTGCAAGGTGCAATTCTGAAATTTTTTGCTTTTTCCTGCTCCTCTTAGCATGATAAAGAAGATTCAAAGAGAGTGAGATGCCAGGTCCTTTCATTCAGTCAGTAGCTTCAAACATTTCTGGTATATGAATAATATGATGTTTTTCAATGGCAAAAATCAATGAATATTGTAAAAGCACAAACAGTAATTTCTCCGCATTGCAAGGTGCAATTCTGAAATTTTTTGCTTTTTCCTGCTCCTCTTAGCATGATAAAGAAGATTCAAAGAGAGTGAGATGCCAGCTCCTTTCATTCAGTCAGTAGCTTCAATCATTTCTGGACGTTTTTCAATGGCAAAAATCAATGAATATTGTAAATGCACAAACAGTAATTTCTCCGCATTGCAAGGTGCAATTCTGAAATTTTTTGCTTTTTCCTGCTCCTCTTAGCATGATAAAGAAGATTCAAAGAGAGTGAGATGCCAGCTCCTTTCATTCAGTCAGTAGCTACAAACATTTCTGGTATATGAATAACATGATGTTTTTCAATGGCAAAAATCAATGAATATTGTAAATGCACAAACAGTAATTTCTCCGCATTGCAAGGTGCAATTCTGAAATTTTTTGCTTTTTCCTGCTCCTCTTAGCATGATAAAGAAGATTCAAAGAGAGTGAGATGCCAGCTCCTTTCATTCAGTCAGTAGCTTCAATCATTTCTGGACGTTTTTCAATGGCAAAAATCAATGAATATTGTAAATGCACAAACAGTAATTTCTCCGCATTGCAAGGTGCAATTCTGAATTTTTTTGCTTTTTCCTGCTCCTCTTAGCATGACAAAGAAGATTCAAAGAGAGTAAGATGCCAGCTCCTTTCATTCAGTCAGTAGCTTCAATCATTTCTGGTATATGAATAACATGATGTTTTTCAATGGCAAAAATCAATGAATATTGTAAATGCACAAACAGTAATTTCTCCGCATTGCAAGGTGCAATTCTGAAATTTTTTGCTTTTTCCTGCTCCTCTTAGCATGATAAAGAAGATTCAAAGAGAGTGAGATGCCAGCTCCTTTCATTCAGTCAGTAGCTTCAATCATTTCTGGACGTTTTTCAATGGCAAAAATCAATGAATATTGTAAATGCACAAACAGTAATTTCTCCGCATTGCAAGGTGCAATTCTGAAATTTTTTGCTTTTTCCTGCTCCTCTTAGCATGATAAAGAAGATTCAAAGAGAGTGAGATGCCAGCTCCTTTCATTCAGTCAGTAGCTTCAATCATTTCTGGACGTTTTTCAATGGCAAAAATCAATGAATATTGTAAATGCACAAACAGTAATTTCTCCGCATTGCAAGGTGCAATTCTGAAATTTTTTGCTTTTTCCTGCTCCTCTTAGCATGATAAAGAAGATTCAAAGAGAGTGAGATGCCAGGTCCTTTCATTCAGTCAGTAGCTTCAAACATTTCTGGTATATGAATAATATGATGTTTTTCAATGGCAAAAATCAATGAATATTGTAAAAGCACAAACAGTAATTTCTCCGCATTGCAAGGTGCAATTCTGAAATTTTTTGCTTTTTCCTGCTCCTCTTAGCATGATAAAGAAGATTCAAAGAGAGTGAGATGCCAGCTCCTTTCATTCAGTCAGTAGCTTCAATCATTTCTGGACGTTTTTCAATGGCAAAAATCAATGAATATTGTAAATGCACAAACAGTAATTTCTCCGCATTGCAAGGTGCAATTCTGAAATTTTTTGCTTTTTCCTGCTCCTCTTAGCATGATAAAGAAGATTCAAAGAGAGTGAGATGCCAGCTCCTTTCATTCAGTCAGTAGCTTCAATCATTTCTGGTATATGAATAACATGATGTTTTTCAATGGCAAAAATCAATGAATATTGTAAATGCACAAACAGTAATTTCTCCGCATTGCAAGTTGCAATTCTGAAATTTTTTGCTTTTTCCTGCTCCTCTTAGCATGATAAAGAAGATTCAAAGAGAGTGAGATGCCAGCTCCTTTCATTCAGTCAGTAGCTTCAATCATTTCTGGACGTTTTTCAATGGCAAAAATCAATGAATATTGTAAATGCACAAACAGTAATTTCTCCGCATTGCAAGGTGCAATTCTGAAATTTTTTGCTTTTTCCTGCTCCTCTTAGCATGATAAAGAAGATTCAAAGAGAGTGAGATGCCAGCTCCTTTCATTCAGTCAGTAGCTTCAATCATTTCTGAACGTTTTTCAATGGCAAAAATCAATGAATATTGTAAATGCACAAACAGTAATTTCTCCGCATTGCAAGGTGCAATTCTGAAATTTTTTGCTTTTTCCTGCTCCTCTTAGCATGACAAAGAAGATTCAAAGAGAGTAAGATGCCAGCTCCTTTCATTCAGTCAGTAGCTTCAATCATTTCTGGTATATGAATAACATGATGTTTTTCAATGGCAAAAATCAATGAATATTGTAAATGCACAAACAGTAATTTCTCCGCATTGCAAGGTGCAATTCTGAAATTTTTTGCTTTTTCCTGCTCCTCTTAGCATGATAAAGAAGATTCAAAGAGAGTGAGATGCCAGCTCCTTTCATTCAGTCAGTAGCTTCAATCATTTCTGGACGTTTTTCAATGGCAAAAATCAATGAATATTGTAAATGCACAAACAGTAATTTCTCCGCATTGCAAGGTGCAATTCTGAAATTTTTTGCTTTTTCCTGCTCCTCTTAGCATGATAAAGAAGATTCAAAGAGAGTGAGATGCCAGCTCCTTTCATTCAGTCAGTAGCTTCAATCATTTCTGGACGTTTTTCAATGGCAAAAATCAATGAATATTGTAAATGCACAAACAGTAATTTCTCCGCATTGCAAGGTGCAATTCTGAAATTTTTTGCTTTTTCCTGCTCCTCTTAGCATGATAAAGAAGATTCAAAGAGAGTGAGATGCCAGGTCCTTTCATTCAGTCAGTAGCTTCAAACATTTCTGGTATATGAATAATATGATGTTTTTCAATGGCAAAAATCAATGAATATTGTAAAAGCACAAACAGTAATTTCTCCGCATTGCAAGGTGCAATTCTGAAATTTTTTGCTTTTTCCTGCTCCTCTTAGCATGATAAAGAAGATTCAAAGAGAGTGAGATGCCAGCTCCTTTCATTCAGTCAGTAGCTTCAATCATTTCTGGACGTTTTTCAATGGCAAAAATCAATGAATATTGTAAATGCACAAACAGTAATTTCTCCGCATTGCAAGGTGCAATTCTGAAATTTTTTGCTTTTTCCTGCTCCTCTTAGCATGATAAAGAAGATTCAAAGAGAGTGAGATGCCAGCTCCTTTCATTCAGTCAGTAGCTTCAATCATTTCTGGTATATGAATAACATGATGTTTTTCAATGGCAAAAATCAATGAATATTGTAAATGCACAAACAGTAATTTCTCCGCATTGCAAGTTGCAATTCTGAAATTTTTTGCTTTTTCCTGCTCCTCTTAGCATGATAAAGAAGACTCAAAGAGAGTGAGATGCCAGCTCCTTTCATTCAGTCAGTAGCTTCAATCATTTCTGGACGTTTTTCAATGGCAAAAATCAATGAATATTGTAAATGCACAAACAGTAATTTCTCCGCATTGCAAGGTGCAATTCTGAAATTTTTTGCTTTTTCCTGCTCCTCTTAGCATGGTAAAGAAGATTCAAAGAGAGTGAGATGCCAGCTCCTTTCATTCAGTCAGTAGCTTCAATCATTTCTGGACGTTTTTCAATGGCAAAAATCAATGAATATTGTAAATGCACAAACAGTAATTTCTCCGCATTGCAAGGTGCAATTCTGAAATTTTTTGCTTTTTCCTGCTCCTCTTAGCATGATAAAGAAGATTCAAAGAGAGTGAGATGCCAGCTCCTTTCATTCAGTCAGTAGCTTCAAACATTTCTGGTATATGAATAACATGATGTTTTTCAATGGCAAAAATCAATGAATATTGTAAATGCACAAACAGTAATTTCTCCGCATTGCAAGGTGCAATTCTGAAATTTTTTGCTTTTTCCTGCTCCTCTTAGCATGATAAAGAAGATTCAAAGAGAGTGAGATGCCAGCTGCTTTCATTCAGTCAGTAGCTTCAATCATTTCTGGTATATGAATAACATGATGTTTTTCAATGGCAAAAATCAATGAATATTGTAAATGCACAAACAGTAATTTCTCCACATTGTAAGGTGCAATTCTGAAATTTTTTGCTTTTTCCTGCTCCTCTTAGCATGATAAAGAAGATTCAAAGAGAGTGAGATGCCAGCTCCTTTCATTCAGTCAGTAGCTTCAATCATTTCTGGACGTTTTTCAATGGCAAAAATCAATGAATATTGTAAATGCACAAACAGTAATTTCTCCGCATTGCAAGGTGCAATTCTGAAATTTTTTGCTTTTTCCTGCTCCTCTTAGCATGATAAAGAAGATTCAAAGAGAGTGAGATGCCAGCTCCTTTCATTCAGTCAGTAGCTACAAACATTTCTGGTATATGAATAACATGATGTTTTTCAATGGCAAAAATCAATGAATATTGTAAATGCACAAACAGTAATTTCTCCGCATTGCAAGGTGCAATTCTGAAATTTTTTGCTTTTTCCTGCTCCTCTTAGCATGATAAAGAAGATTCAAAGAGAGTGAGATGCCAGCTCCTTTCATTCAGTCAGTAGCTTCAATCATTTCTGGACGTTTTTCAATGGCAAAAATCAATGAATATTGTAAATGCACAAACAGTAATTTCTCCGCATTGCAAGGTGCAATTCTGAAATTTTTTGCTTTTTCCTGCTCCTCTTAGCATGATAAAGAAGATTCAAAGAGAGTGAGATGCCAGCTCCTTTCATTCAGTCAGTAGCTTCAATCATTTCTGGACGTTTTTCAATGTCAAAAATCAATGAATATTGTAAATGCACAAACAGTAATTTCTCCGCATTGCAAGGTGCAATTCTGAAATTTTTTGCTTTTTCCTGCTCCTCTTAGCATGACAAAGAAGATTCAAAGAGAGTAAGATGCCAGCTCCTTTCATTCAGTCAGTAGCTTCAATCATTTCTGGTATATGAATAACATGATGTTTTTCAATGGCAAAAATCAATGAATATTGTAAATGCACAAACAGTAATTTCTCCGCATTGCAAGGTGCAATTCTGAAATTTTTTGCTTTTTCCTGCTC